>NC_046160.1:34050625-34315625 GCF_011064425.1 Rattus rattus | reverse complement strand
ATCGATATGTGGACACTGGATATTCACATCTCATGCCTACACTACCTCTCTTACAGTAACTTGGGCATAATCATCCATGTGTCTCATATTTATAATCCTGGATAAATGTATGCTGTGCTTCTGAGTGTATGAGGATTGGTAAGCAACTTTTTAAATTGCTATACATTACTCATTAGTTTAAAGCACTGCCTTCAAGTAATCACTGTACCCAACATTTGTATTTAAAACTATAAAATTTGATATTTATTCATTACTCTACCAGGGTGTAATGTATCTCTCTATGCTTAGACACCAGGAGAGATATCCTGCCATGCTTTAATTTACAGTCACCTACGTCTTCATATATAACTCTTATTGTCCTCAGGGAAAGAACAGTAGACAACCAATTAAAATGTCCACTATAGGTGGCAAAGCTAACATACTGAGAATTTAAATCATGTAGAAAAAAACACGAGTAAATCTGCTTTTCCTTCTACAGTAAGGTTTGGATTTACACTGCTGTCTTCAGTTTGAGGCAGGACTCGGGATTGTTAACTTAATAGCATGACCAGTGTCACTTTTTTATTTATTATAGTTTACTTTTAAAAAGCTAATACTTGCCTTATTTTAAACCCTTATACTTCAAATCTTAAACTCAAAAAGACTTTCTATTTGAAAAGTAACATATGTACTTGCTGATCAAACATGGATGTTTATTTATAAAGATAGCAAAATTTTACTGAAAGCAATAAGATCACACTTAGAAATTAGATGATTTAAGACATCATACTCACCACACAGAGTGAATGGCAGAACCACCGCAGGGCACAAGTTCTGAGGAGAGCATCCTTAGTAAAGATATTTGCAGATTCCTACTGTGATTTGAAGGGCTGGTTGAACTTTTCTGTAAAGAATGCTCAGATGATAGAAATATAGCCAAAAGCAAGTAACAAAATTTATAATCATGATAGGAGTTCACCTTTATACATCTCCTACCTTGAAACGTGTTAAAATGCAAAAATAAGATGATATATATACATATATATATGTATATATATATATCTTTGTAGTTGTTTTTCCCATAGATATGACAAAATGCATGACTAGAAAGAACTTTAAGAAATGAGCATATATTTGGGTTTGTAGTTTGAAGATACAGTCTGTTATAGTAGAGGTTTCATGACAGCTATGTGTTTTCACAGCGAATTATGAAACAGAAAAAAAAGAGATATATCATCTCTCAGATAGCTGTCTTTTCCCTTCCTTATTCAATACAAGATTACAATTCATGAGAGAATGGCACTCACACTCAAGATGGATCATTTTCCTTCCATTAATCTTTAAAAATGAACTCACAAACACACCCCAATTGTGCCTCACTAATACACTAGTGGTTCCTTAATTTAATCAATATGGTAATGAAGTTAAACATCAAAGAACTGAAATGCAAGTGTATGTTGTTCCCATGTCAAGTTAATTTTAGTATACATGGTACAAAAGTAAGCAAATTATATATTTATATATGTGCATGTGATATAAATAATATCAATTCATATTTCATCTTTCAGATCACAAAAATGCCAGAAAAAATTGTATCTACTTATATTTAGTCAACTGAGTTATACATAATTATATTAAATTATGTATTAAATATACATAAACAACAAATAAGAAAGAAAATATGAATGTATTTTCCTCCTATAATTGTTCATGAAGTCGTAGTGAACAAGTACACCTTCTTTCTCTTACAACAAGCTAAGTTGGTCCTTTATTCTTGTCCCAAATGATACCTGCTTTAGATTCTTTCTAAAAGATCTCATTTCTAAACTTTTACCCATTTATGTCCTTAAGAAACAAAGTCAATCCTCCATCCACTGCTATGCAAGGTCAGTGTGAAAGATGACAAACTCCACTTACGAACCATGAAAGCACTGCTGAGTCTCTTGTCACAATTATTTCCCCTTGTAACCTGAGGAAAAATAAGTAGCCCTACTTATTGAGCCTGTTAGAATACAAAAATAGATAAATAAACCTTACCAAATAATGAAGAGTCATTCTCTATCTAACACTTGTTTTCCCAGTCATATTTCTGCTACTGAATGATGTCATACATACACTGTTTACTCAAATCACCATGGCATCCTCACAGTGTTTGGTCATAGCAGCCTGTGGTGGGTCACTCCATATTCTGTTCATTCCAGGTCTGCTGAGTAACAGCATATATAGAAAGGATAGTGAAGTTTAAAACTTCTAGCCTGATTTCTACCTTGGTTTCATACACACAAAATAATCTTCTTGGTTAAAGCAATTATGCGTTTCTTTTTTGAGACTGTATCTTATAAGGCATGCATAATATAATGATCTTGAAAGACCAATTCATGTATAAAATAACTACTACAGATATGAAAAAATAATCACCATCTCATTCTAGATTAAATCCATAGTAATCAAGTTGCTGCTACATGCCTGTCTGGTTCTTAGAGAATGGTCCCATTTTCTAAACCCCAGTACTAGACTCTGCTGTTGGAAAGTAAGAAATTCAGCAGTGGCAACAGCCACACAATCCTCACTGACATAATCAATGCTGCTGAGTCTTTATCTATATACAGTTCCTATTGATTTTCTACAACTACAGTGCACACATGATCATTAAAAACATTGAGTTGGTAAAAGCAAGAAAGTTAACAATTTGGTCACAGATAAAAGGTATTCTGTCCATCTCATTATCAAGGCTTTGTTTTCCAGTAGATGTTCTTAGATAAGTCCAAGAAACAGAAAGACTCCCACATTCTGTGCCAACTCTGACAGGCCTATCTCCTGAGCTACGCATTCTTGCCCACATTTTAAACATCTATAAAACCATATCGAATTTTATTTAACAGCAAAGAGAGTTTTATAACTCAAAAGTGAAGAGAAAAAATATTTATCATCACAGAGCCTCTTTGAAAATTTATAGAGAATTTTGAAAATAAACTAGAGAGTAAAACCATTGATAACTTTAAACTCAGACATAAACTCTACATTCAGTACTAAACAATGAATTGTATACAATATAATTTACCAAAGCAACCAACTTAAATATAAGGTACATTGTACATTGAAATGAGCAGAACAGAATAACTAGAACTATATTAAAGATTATGTTATGGAAAGATATAAAAAGAAAATTAGGTCTGAGAGTTGGCTCAGCAGGTATAGGGAGCTACCAACAGCTCAGACAATGTAAGTTCAGTCCCTAGGATGTAGATAGGGGAAGTTACTCTGACCTCTACAAGTGTTCTGTAGTATGTGCACACACCTGAAACACACAATGTCCATACACACAGGAAATACAAGTAAATAAAGGTTCTTCAATTAATAATTGTTTAAAGAAAGAAAAAATATGTAAATCAACATATATAACTTATTCATAAGCAGAAAATTTCACCATTTAAAATGACCTGAATCCATAAGAACAATTTCTATATCAGAGCTACTTATATCAAAAATTTAACATGGTTTTACTTGGAACTAAACAAATGAATTCTAACATTGTTGAAGCAATAATTGTTCCATATTTCAAAACTAATTCTAAAAGGTGGTTTAACAAGGTACTTTTTTCCTTTATAAGACTGTAAGTATAACACTAGTATAGGGCCTCAGAAGCAGAAAAACAAAGATAATAGATGATAAAGGAGAGATGCAGACAAACGCATATGAAGATTATGTGTACACAGCAATGTGGAGCTGTGAAGTTCACAAAAATGATGAAATTCAGCTGCTTGTGGAAAACTAAATCTAGGGCATTGCTTTACAACCCCCAAAAGACAAAACAACCCCCAAAGACATGAATAACACACTTAGGAGACCAATTTTTTAGCCCCCTTAGAAAAATGTAGGCAAATGCCTTTAGAAAAGCTCAGAAGGCAAACATTTCTCAGGAAGAATAATACAAAACAGAAGAAAAATGATGTGCTTAATTATGTAAAAATTTATATTCCTATGTATAATATCAATTATGTTTCAAGTAATCCAAATTTGTACCAGATATTTCATATTTTATATACCATATAATATATATGTTTTATATTTTTCAGTATATGTAAACAAATTATAGTCCCCAGAATATGAAAAAAATCAAACAGTCAATCTTTAGAAAAGAGTTGGCACATGATATTTCATACATATGAGGGCATATCAAAGAAATCAAGTCTCTGTAAAACAAAACTGTCAACAAATCAAGCTGTTAAAGAATAAGAATTTTAATTGAATTAAACAGATCATTCCCAGAAAACAAAATAACTAATAAATATGAAAATCACACTGCTCCCCAGGAAATCAGAAAAGTGAACAAAGAGAGAAGCTATTGCACATGTATCAAATGACTGGCAAAATTCAGGAAGCCTGAGAGGACATTTAGAATACTAATTTAGAAAACAATTAGAAACTTGACAGAACTGAAACATACATATCTTACTCCAGTGAAGTTCGGCCCCTCAGTTCTTTTATATAAAAATTCACAAATGTAATAAAACTCCTAGAGCAGCATGAATATTGCAGTGCATTTATAACATGAAATACTATGAAACTAACATCTGCTCACTGAATTTTTGTTTAATTCACAATATTAAATCCTATAATTATTGGGTGTCATTCAAATGAACACATGAGAGCTTTTAAAGCCCGATGAATATAGAGAACAACAAATTCCAGATAGCCATATAAAGGAGAAGGGTCCAGAAGGGAAATTGTATAGCAGAATAAGCATCAGATGATTGGTGTTCTAGAAATGTAACAATTAACATAAATGAGATATTTTTATTGTTACAGATAGAAGGTAAATGGATTTCTGGTATCAACTTTTGATGAACAGAAAGAAGATGGGTAAGATACCTCTTGATAAATTTATTAACGGAGACCAAAGAAATTGAATGGTTTGTAAAATATAACTGTGAGTGATGGAGAAAGAAGGGATTAGTTTTTCTGATGGTTAATGTTAAATAATATCCCTAAGAAACTGAGAACAATTCACTGGAGAGATTTATGATTCAAGTGAGAGAATGACTAGTCAATGACAGGTGCTATTGAAAACTAAAAATGAAAGGCACTCAATATAGCAATGAAGTCACTGATATAGAAATATTTTATGCACCAAAAAGAGAGAAAGAAATGGGGGTCAAGTTTATAAAGTTTAGAATATAATGTTGGGAATCTGCTGCTTGATTTTGGCAGATCTTCTTACCTGGAGCTTTTGTTGCCGGTGAAGAGTGAAAAACTGCAGGAACCTTCTATTCTTGACTCTGAAATTGAATCTGCTGGGAGAAGTGGAATCCAGAGGTTGCTGAATTGATAGAGAATGTAATAGGGGGCTTTTAAAAACGGCAGCCATCAAAGGAAGCATTAATGTCCTTACACTTTCCTTCCCTCTGAGGTCCACATTCACACTTCTATGCAGATGATCGTCAATTTCTTGAACTATAATATTTCCATCTTGAAAGTGGTTACTTTTCAAAAACAAAATCTCAATGAAGTTGTTGATGAAACAGTTTTATTATGGTAAAAGACCAGCTTTGATTCCCAGTTAAGAACTTACCCCAAGAGAAATATGGGATAAACATATAAACAACTTGGAAGATGTGAAGGGAGGTACAGCTTACTCTTAGAATTTATGATCCTAGATGCACACATCTGAGAGATGAACACCAGCTGTCACACAGTACATATTAAGATGGCTTCCATGACAAAAATGATAAAGCAATTCATATGTGATGGCTTCAGTTTTCAGTTTGAAATATGAAGGTAGGTTATCAGCTGAGACTGATGAAGAGAGGGTTTGAGAAGTGAATTAGATTCGAGGTACTTATCTTGAACCATGATAAAATAAAAAAGAGTGGTTAAGACATACTGACAAGGTCCAGGGGAATTCGTTCCACTTAGAGACTAGGTAAAAAGGCAGACCCTGCTATGTTTGTTAACTTCCTTGTCTCTGTGAATACTGTAATGAAAGAGATCAATAATTTCAACTGGTAATGGGAATTTTAACAAAAGCTAAGAAAATAATAAAACAGCGTATCATATTCATGGACCCAATAAGGTCACCTGCCCCCATAGAATGGCAGGAGTTTGAAAGAATAAAAAGTAGACCCATAAGAAGAAACACCTGAGAATGAAGTGCTGTATCCTTATAACACAGGAAAAGTGGAGGAGACCAGGGATGTATAAAGCTTCCGAGAGATAGAATAGACAGGTGACCCCAAGGACTGCAGGAGGGATTTAGTCCTTCCAACACTAATGTCAGCCCTAATCCTACCTGCAGACTCCAGAACCATAAGAGAGCCATTCTTTGTGGCTTCAAGACACTGACTTCTTGGTGGCTTGTTATAGTTGCAACAGAAAATTATTGTCAGTTGCTAAGAATATTTAAAACCAACGGTTCTGAAATGTCTTTGAAGAGAAAACAAAAGTATGAAATTCCTCAACCCACATTTTCCAACAGAATACGAAATGATCCACTTAACAGAATTGCAGAGATGGCAGTGCCAGCGCCTAAGAGTAAATTCTTTTAAACTCCTCAAATATGCTCAATTATGTGCTTCATTCTAAAAGTATTTATAGTTCTTACATTATCTTTTTCCAATAAAATAAATATGTCAAAAAAAACCCAAATATGTCTCCATATGTCTGTGAATACTGCCTATTAATACCCCCTAATTTATTGATTTAAAGCTCACATTGTCATTTAACATCTCTTATTAGAATAAATTTTATAATTAGTGCCATATCGTACTCAGTGAAATGTGATGCATCAAAGAAAAGCATGAATTGTTATAACCCCTTTACTGGTTTCTTAAAAATAACTTACATTCCTCTCACATAACTGCTCATGGAGCTGGAAGGAAAGGTGAACATAGGTACAGGCCAGTTTTAGAAAACCTTTTTTAATATGTGGGAATCATTTTTAAAGCAAGAATTATAATATTAGGTATAGACATGAATATTTTTTAAAGAATGAAATTGTAAGCTACAGGTTTTTCCAAAGTTAAATACGCTATAAACACAAGAAAATCCAAAAACTAAAGGAAGTGTCTGGTTACATAACTATGAGGCATCCTGTTCTGAGGCTGTTTCCTATGTGTTTTGTATACACACTCACTGGTTATATCTTCACCAGAGAACAAATTTGCAATATTATTTTGGATAAAAAGAAGAGCTTGGGTTGTAGTGCCTGTGGCTAGCATATCAAAAGATAATTTAATCTTTCCTCTGCAATGGTTGACTGAATTTAATTTTTCTTTGTTATTAACAGTCTACAAACTTTATTTTTAGCTTCATAATGAATTATTGGCAATGATGTGCAAACTGTAAAGACTAGATCTGGTAATATACTTCTGAGAACATTTTTACTGTATTCTCAGATTTAGAAGAATTTTTTGTTTGTTCGTTTGTTTTCTAAGCAAGTAGTTGTGGAGTTTCTATGGTAAACCCTCCTCTTCCCTCTCTCTTTGGTTTACTTCCAGGGACAAACACCTTTCAGGTAGGAACAATGTCATCGCAGTAAATTCTCAGGCCCTCTATGTTACAACCTTGCATACACAGCAGGCCAATTGCAATTATACACGGAATTTCTAAACATCTCGCAATTTTATATTAATCTCAGATAAAATGTCTCCAAAGTTAAATTACTATTAATTATATCACTTACTCTCTGCAGCCATTGGACACGAGCAAATGGGAACGTAGAAATAGAGAAGGAAGACGGACTAACAATTCCAACATCACGATCATTCTAAAAATTTAGTGAATGCCCCTTTCAATTCCCTAAAACAGGTATGTCGAAAAGGTATATGAAGCCTCACTAAATACTAAGTAAATTTCACTGGTGGAGATAAAGAAATGATCAATGGACAAAGGAAGAACAGAGAAACAAAGAAATATTCAACTAAAAGGCTACGTGGTGGAATAGCAACAATAAAACAAAATATATTTGAAAAGTAATAAACATTGCAATAGGCAACAAAGCAATAAGTTTTAGCTTTCAGAAAAATGAAAATATATTTTCCCTGTCCTCTGACTTTATAGCCCAAGTCCCTGGGAATTGCATATACAAAACGAATACAAGGAAACTCTGAAACGTGGAGACAGGCAGTGGACTGAGAAATAACCTGAAGATCCAAGGGACAAACCACAGCGACATTCCCGGGGTTTTCTAGAGGCAGGTCAAAAGGTCAACTAAAAGTCTATTCTCTCCACTCAAATAGTTAAGAAAAGTCAGTCTAGAGAGTCTAAGCTGTGGTAGAAAAAAAAGGATGTGACCTTTTCTCACTTAGACCTGAAAAAACTGAATAGGAAGACCTGAATACCACCTGAGCATTCCCTATAAAAGTATACACCATAGGAAGACCAGCAGTCTCAACTAACCTGAACCCATGAGATCTCTTAGACACTAAGCCACCAACCAGGCAGCATAAAGAGCTGGTCCAAGGTCCCCAACACATATACAGCAGAGGACTGCCTGGTCTGGCCTCAGTGACAGAAGAGAGATACCTAACCCTCAAAAGAATTGAGGCCCCAGGGAATGGGAGGTCTGGTGGGGATAGGGGTGTTAGGGAGGAGGAATGGGATGAGGAACTGTGGGATGGCAGACCAGGAAGGAGGGAATGACTAAACCATAAAAAAATAAAAGTAATAATAGTAAAAAAGTATTCAGTGCATCCATGAGATAGAACTGAATGTGCCAAAGGAAGAAAGGGGGTCCCCAATGGCTCCTGACAGAAACTCCAACCTCTCTTCATCCACCCGTGTGTTCCTGGAGCAAATTAGGGCCCTGAATTCCATCCCTTCCTGGTATTATCCACTGTTTCAGGCTGACAACATATAGGACTAAGAATTCAGGACTTTGGCCACCTTCCAGAGGTCAGCGGAAATACTCAAGGTAGTGTCATTGGAGACCAGATGGAGAGCATTGACAAGACACTCATCCCATCTTACCCAGTATGTTAACAGCAGAGGATGACTAGAGATCTAGAACTGACACTCATGTCCAACAGTGATGAGTTCTCTTGGTATCAACAGAGAAAAAGTAAAGAATTTAGATTTTGCATTAACTAAGTAGGGCCTCACTTCCTCTGCAGAAGATTATAGAGGGAGTCAGATAAAGGAAATGTAACAAAACCTATAGCCTTACAATTAATGAAAATACCCGGGTTTTGATACAAAATAGTCCAGCAATAACACGGAAAAAGAGAACCTGCCCCCAAAACACAATAAATGCCTATTTTAAGACAATAGAAATTCTACATTCTTTGAACAAGTAAACATCATGAAAATAATTCAGTAAACAGTTATAAATAGTGCTGCATCAGATGAGAGAGGAAAAGAGAGACAGAAACACCCAATAAAGCAGCAGAATATATAAAAATATATTTACAAAATATTTGGAATAAATCTAATGACTATATTTTTTAAAACTCAGCAGTATCAACAGAAGAATGCAAAGAAAACCAATCAGAATTTGGGACTAAAATAGTATCTCCTTAATTTAGAGGATAGACTGGTTATAGATATGCCTCTGCATAACCATAGAACTATAAAAAACCTCCACCAGCTTTGTTAGTAACAGAAAAGAGAGGAGGTGGAGTTGGGAAAGTATTTAAAGATATGCTATGTTTAAACAATAAATAATTTAAAAAAAACAAAACTATTGCCAAAAGAATTTGTGCATAACCCAAAGAGATATGTTATATTAACATGCCATTTTTATTCTAATAATTTATCACAAGACTAAAAAATTACTACAGATTAGATGTTCTAAATGTTATAAAGTCATCAGTACTGCTTAATCAAGATAGCTGTGTTCCTTCCTGAAGCTTCATGGGAGATTGTTTCCTTGGCCTTCCAACTTATAGCAGCTTCCACATTCCATTTTTTCAGTTCATGGACCTTGCCCCTCTATCTTCCACTCTCTCTACTCTATTACCTTTCCCTTCCTGCTTTCCAGCTCTGTCCCTCTGGCATTCCCCACCTCTTTCCCTGTCTCTGACACTCCTAGATGAACTCTTGTTATAACAGTGGCTCCACTCAAATGAACCCTGTTATTCTTCCTTCCTGAAGATTCTTAAACATGTCTGCAAAGGGGCTTGTCACATTCAGATTTCAATGAATAGGATGTAGACAGCCTGGAGAGGTGTTACCCTTTAGATTACACAGTTTACAGAACAAAGCAAACAAACAGACGGCAACAACAGCAGCATGACAAATCACTAGCAAAATACCTTGGAAACAGAAGCAAACTGAGTGTTATCTTATTTCTCACAAGAAAACAGAGCGAGGGAAAAGCAATTAGATTGTGGTTTTTGCTAAATAAAGAAAAACAAGCCAGAATTCTATCGATAGTGAAGGAAAAATAAACATTTTCTTTTAAACTGGCTGAGGAAATAGCTCACCAATTAAAGCAGCTTCTATGTCAGAAAGAATTGAGATCCTAGTACCCATGTAAGTACATGTGAGGGTGGTGGCTTACATGTAATTCCAGACATGGAAATTAAGACAGAGATTGAGGTTCCATATATAACACTGCCAGGAAAGATTAGTCAGATTACTGAGCCCTGAATCTGACTGAGATGCTGTATCAAAGAACTAGGATGAAGAACAATTATAGACTATTCCAAATATCAATATCACACAGGAGCATATACATGTACATCTGCCCACACATGTGCAAAACACACCCACATATACACATGAAAAAGAAAAGATTAAGATACTTACAGAGGTTACAGACACAGCTTACTGATAGAGCTGTACCCAAGAAGAAATATTTTGTGGATTAATTTTCTGTATTGAAAAGCAAAGGAAAAATAATGACATTATAGTTGAGCAAAAGGTTATGGAAGTTTATCTACAAAGTAACTCCCCTCAAGAGAATTCCCCATACAACTATTGAGAGCCATGTGAACACATACACCCCCAAACAAAAACATAACAGTGAAAGGAAAACCGTCACATGACACACAGGAAGCACTGAAACAGAGATAAAAGCAAAACAGAGAGATAATGATTCATGTTAGAGAACAGAGTAAAAGTTATATCCTCCAGTATATCGCAGATTATATTAATCGCAAACATCCCAGGGTACCAATTAAAAAGAATCTGGGGAGTCCAGCAGTCCACTTCAAATATAATAAGTGCATAGCAGGTTGATAAAAAGAGAACACCAGCCAAAAACACAAATACATATTACATTTCATTGATATACTTTGACTGGCTATATTATATTATAGTGACTGGACACACACACACACACACACACACACACACACACACACACACACACACACACACATATATATATATATATATATATATATATATATATATATATATATATATATATATGGTATTATGATAGAACCCAGACAAGGATTGGAAAAACCAGAATTATACTGGAAACAAAGTATCTCTCAGACTGCAGAAATGGCTCACCACAACACTGTTCTTCAGAGGATCTGTTTTCAATTCCCAGAACCCACCTGCTGCCTCAGAACTATCTTTCTCTCTAGTTCCAGGGAATACTATGCTCTTTTCTGGCCCTCCCAGGTATTAGGCAGGCATGTGATGCACACAACTAAATACAGACAAACTCTCATACCCCTATACATATAAGAGAAAATAAATTTCAAAGTTCCTCTCTCAACATTTGGCAATACTATAAAAAAAGTCTTTAAGAATACACAACATTTCAACATCAGCAGCCAACAAGGTGCACGTGACACATCAGGGGCATTGCATTGGTTAAATACATTTCGTAAACATGTAACATCAAATTTGTAGCAGCACAGAAACCTCAAAACACATGAAAATTCCAAGAAAACTACTGGTCTTAAAGAAATATCTTACAGAAGACCAGGAAGGCTATGTAATAATTGCTTCTGAGCAGGAAAGACATGACCTACCTGTGAATTCTCAACCACAAGGCGATCAAAGACTACATGACTATATAAACATTTCAACATGGATTGAAGAAAAGTTCACGAGGCCCAAAATTGCTGAAGAGAGAAAATCCTTGCTTAGGATTGAAGAACCAGCACTCCCTCTACTCCATCTCAGTAAAGAACCCCATAATAAGTGATATAGGCAACGGAAGCACTGCTAAGGGATCCTAAATTTGAGAGGATACGTTGAGGGGTTACAGCAGAAGTTGGGATGGGGTAGAAGTGGTCACTTCCTACAACAAAAATATCTGAGAAAATTTTTCACAGTGTGTGTGTGTGTGTGTGTGTGTGTGTGTGTGTGTAAGTTAAAATTTACCAAAATTTTTAGGGTATAATCAACATAATTCTAAGAGAGATTCTGTGGCAGTAAATACTTGTATCAAAGAGGAAAAATTCATAAGCCATAACTAGCTCTAGAGACTAGTCAGGGGCAAGGATGAAACAATAGCAAAACAAAGAGAGAAAATAACATAAAAAATTGAAACTTAGGGTGTTAGAATAAGTCTGGCTTCCTTTCACTAGTGGCAAGCTCCTTTCCTACCTCTTCTCACCTGATTTGGTGATGGTTGAACTACTGTCATTGGGTTTGGTTTAAGAAAGCCTGAAAACACAGATGTCATCTTTCACATTTCTAGCTTAAACCTTAAAGCTCTGAAATCCTGGCCAAGGTAAGCAATTAGTCTCACATAGTAGGAAAGCTTAATGTGACTAACTATAAACTTTTTTACTCTTTTTTATCAGATTTTTTAATTTACATTTCAAATGTTATCCCCTTTCCCGGTTTCCCATCCATAAACCCCCTATCCCATTCCATCCCTTCTCTCCCTACTTCTCTGAGAGTGTTCCCGACACACCCAGCCCCCCTTCCCACCTCCCTACCCTGACGTACCCCTACCCTTGGTATTGAGCCTTGGCAGGACGAAGGTCCTCTCCTCCCATTGATACCCAACAAGGCCATCCTCTGTTACATATGCAGCTGGAGCCATGCATCTGTCCATGTGTACTCTTTGGATGGTGGTTTATTCCTTTAACAAATTTAACTGTTTAGCCAAAAACAGACAGTGACATTAAACAAATTTCAACTGTAATAAAGTTAAGTGAGTCTTCTATTCTCAGGTTTCAGATTTAAAAGTTTTACAGAAACATGAAAGCAAAATGCCATTGGCTATACATGGAGTAGGGAAAGAAAAAATAGTCTATCCAAGTTTAAAGTCTTTCACAGCCTCCGTTTATATGTCCCTGGATAAAAAAGTCAGAAGCTGTCAAGAATTGCCATACCCACCACCTCCCAACTGATCAAGTCCCCATAGAGGCTGTGTCTCTAATTTTCAAAGATCAAAGAGTTCTATTAAGTGTTGCTTCTGAGCAATATTAGACAATTGTCTGCTGTGCAGTTCCATAAAAGAGGCTGCACTCAATAATAGAGAGAGCTCTTAATAGGGTATCTTTGAGAATTTCAAGATGGCTTACAGCAAAATATCTGAAACTTCAGTTGCTAAAAGAAGAAAAATCAAGTATTGTCACCTCCAGGACAAACACTTAGTTATACTAAGTATAAATTATTCTCTGGTTTGGTGAAAAGATAATTGATTAAAGAGTTACTCTTTAGGTACACTTTTATTCATTAATTTTTTAATCAATGTGTAATATTTCTACAACAGGAAACTGGCAGTCATAATTATATTTATTAAATATTAGGTGTGTCACTTGTGTGCTCTCAGTTCTCCCAGACTATGAGGAGCTTAAATATGAAGATGACTCATTCAATTGCTTATCCTGATTCAATACACAAGTTCTTCCAGTAGCAGGCAGGACCTCAGTCTTGGTCTTGGGTCTATGAAACCCACATCCTATTCACAACTACAAATACTATTACTGACACCACCTGAGAGATGACGAAAATAATTGAATCTGAAAGATGTTAAATAGTGTGCTATATTTGCCATGGTTCTTTAGAAGAACAGAGCTATAGAATGAATACATAATCAAGGAAAATTTATTTGATTGGATTATGCGATGTAGTTGTCTTCGTACTAGAGTCACTGAAATCCTGGTAGCTGCTTAGCCTGGGACTCTGGATAACTCAGCAGTGTCAATGCATGTGGTACTGATGGCTTGGTGGGTTCCTGGGGGCATGCTGGTTTTCAGTTCAAATTGGAAAGATGAAGAAGCTAGGTTCTGAGATCACTGGACGGTGTCTGCAGCAGCAGACTGGATTAACTCATAAATAAGCCGCAAAGACAAACAGGACAAAAACAAAATTTTCCTTCCATTCTCTTTATATGTGGGCAAGCAGAACAAAGTGCCATACATATTACAAGTAGGGCTTCCCGTTTCAGTTAATATAAACAATGAAATCCTTCCCAGGCATACCCAGAAGATGATCTAGTCCAGGCAAGCAATCACAGATATGTCCATAAGCTTGTTTTGTGGGGAATCCTAGAGCCTATCAATATTAACCTCATAAATGTTTATGTTAAGATTTCACAGCAGACAAAGTCAAAGGTCAGAGTTAAGGCTCTAAATGTTGGCTCTGCTTTTCTTTGCTTCTTTGCCTGTACATTAGTGGCTGTGTCAGGCTACAAGACACTGCACTTCCTCCTATCAGTATCAGAATGGAATGAGGCCATTAGTTATTTCAAAGAAACCTTGAACGAGTCCCATTAGCTATAGCACAGAATCTTGGGGGCATGTCTTAGAAACTCTTTCTGGACCTTTTCTGTGCAATTATGACTTTGTCGCTCTTGTCAATGCATTGTAAGCTAGAATTTAGGGATGCAGAAGCCTACTGATATGCCATGGAAGACAAAAAGCATTTTTCTCACTCAGAAGCAGAAATCCAGACAACCATAGCTTTTACAGTATGTTAGATAGCCAGGCACAGGTCAGCCAGGAACTCACCTGCCTGTTTTCTGTCCCGTGTAAAGACTGACATGACAAGCAAAGAGTGAAGACTTCCAGAGGTCCTTAAGTCCTTTCCTTATTATCTTAAACAATATATAATGCTATTACATTCTTATTTACAAAGTCAAAATACAAAACAAACAAAACCTTCCCTTACGTGTATGCCAATCTTTAAAAGGAGACATAGAAGAACTGGTAAACCGTCAATCAATAATAAATGATTATTATTAAGGGACGGGAAAATAAATAGCTTAGTTTATAGAGTGCCTATTGGATAAACTGGAAGATCTGAGTTTGAATCTCCAACATCTTCCTAAAAGCCAGAAAAGGCAATACACATCTGTAAAACTAGTACAAGAGATTGAAGACAAGTGTATGCCCAACATTCACTGGACAATTAATCTGGGTAATCAGTGAGTTCCAGAGTCAGAGATACCCTGTCTCAAAAACTAAGGTAAAGAGAAAGAGAAAGAAAGTCCCAATGGTAGCCTCTGCCTTTCACATGTACTTATGAACAAATGCTTGCACACACACACACACTCAGAGATGGCCATACATACATACTACATGCACATCTAACACACACTCATAAACAAACGTGTAAATTTCAGCAGGTATATGTCATTTACAATCCTCTTTCTAGAACAGATGGGTAATCAGGGGCATGTCCAGATACCCTCCATCTCAAACACCAAATACAAAAGCAACCTACCAAGTACTCAAGAATGAATTGCAGGTATATACGGTAGAAGAGTGACAGCCAGAAAAACTCAGAATTCTCTTTAAGGAAAGGTAATCTTCAACCATTGTGTTGTCCAAACTCTTATGGTTTGCAAATCCACAGTACTTGTGAAGGAAAAAACTGAGGAAAAGGGCCAGACGTAGGATGACTCTGAGTCAACCAACACCTACAAGCTTGAAACAAGTGTGTCTCTTTCTCTTGGTGTAAGATCATAGACATAGCAAAGGGTAACTTTGAGATCACTCTAGTTCCAGCAGTCCTTATTCATACTCCCAAATACAGATGTTTATGATATCACTGTCAATTAGGATATAGTATTAAATTATCTGATTTTATAACACACGAAGTAAAATAACAAAATATTTCTATTTCCCTGTAACCTTTGATTTAATTCATTGGTGAACTATAAATTACTACCTAGACCTGACAAAGATTATGCACACATGAACTTCATCAATATGGCTGCCTGAACAATTCAAAAATAATAGCCATATAAGCTGATATGTCAATGAATATTGGAGAAACTCCATAAGGTCCCACTCTTAGATGAAGAATTAATGGTAGTCAATGGTTGTTGACAGATGGAGAATAATCTTCCTCCACAGATCATTCTAAAGTAATTTTTCTAAACATCTTTACCTCTGAGCAACTAAATGGTCTAAGTAGTTTGTATACACAAAAGTATAACAATAATAATTAAAGGGGTCATGAGTTTGGGAAAGAGAAGAAGAGATATAGATGAGCTGGGAGGCATGGTAATGTAGATCGATTGCACATGCATGAGGTACTTAAAAAATAAAATTTTGTGGGGTTGGGGATTTAGCTCAGTGGTAGAGCACTTGCCTAGCAACCGCAAGGCCCTGGGTTCGGTCCGCAGCTCCGGAAAATAAAATAAAATAAAATAAAATTTTGTATAGAAGAAATAAACATTTAACTCAGTGCATAGCCTTTGAGGACAGCATCCTGTGTGGCTCCCACTGTCAATCAATAAGCTATTTAACCAAGGATGCCCTTAAAATCCTGGTCCTTCTGCTTCTGTCTCCCAAGTGCTCAGAGTATGGGCACCTCTAACAACTTATAGATTAAACCACAAAATCGTTCTGATTTTGAAAGAGAAAAGGAGATAAGCTTGTTAACATTTTCAAAGTATATAGTTTATAAAACCCACTTATATGTCATTAAGTCTTTGCACGTCTTTCAGGCGGAAAGTAATGTCACTAACACCGTTCAGATCACAAAAAGATAAAGTCAAGGATGAAAGGCCTTAGCCTTATTTAAAATCTCATGTTCTTTTTCAGTGTACACCTTTGCTTAAGAGCTAACAGTCATATATGTAAATTATAGAGGAATAAAAGCTACCCACAGATTCAATGCAGGTTTTACCTTAGAAGAAATTAAAATTCCACAGTAATTTTCTCTTTTTTTACTGGTAATTTTTAAAGATTTGTTTACTTTTTTAAAAATAAAAGAAATCATTTTATTGGATATTTTTATTTACATTTGAAATGTTATCCCCTTTCCCAGTTGCCCCTCCACAAACCCCCTCCCCCTGCTTCTATGAGGGTGCTTCCCTACCCACCCATCCACTCCTGCTTCCCTGTCCTGGCATTCCCCTACAACAGGGCATCAAGCCTTCACAAGACTAAGGGCCTCTCCTCCCATTAAGGCCAGACAAGATCATCCTCTGCTTCATATGCAGCTGGAGCCATGGGTCTGTCCATGTGTACTCTTTGGTTGGTATTTTAGACCCTGGGAGCTCTGGTTGGTTGGTACTATTGTTCTTATGGGGTTTCAAACCCCTTGAGCTCCTTCAATTCTTTCTCTAACTCCTCCATTGGGGAACCCATTCTCAGTTCAATGGTTGGCTGTGGGCATCCTCATCTGCATTTGTAAGGCTCTGGAAAAGCCTCTTAGGAAACAGCTATATTAGGCTCCTGTCAGCAAGCACTTTTTAGCATCCACAATAATGTCTGCATTTGGTGTCTATATATTGGATGGATCCCCACATGGGGCAGGCTCTGTTCTATACTTTGTCTCCATATTTCCTTTAGCCAAAGCAATTCTGGGTTAGAAATCTGGAGATGAGTGAGTGTCCCCATCCCCCAACCTGGGGTCTTGCCTAACCTCTGGATTTATGGTCTCTACAGGTTTCCTTCCCCTTTGTTGAACATTTCAACTAATCTCATTCCCATTGGGTCCTGGGAGCCTCTTGCTTTCCTGGCATTTGGGACCTTCTGGTGGCGACCCCAAGTTCCCTATCCCCCATTACTACACACCTCTCTTCAAATTCCTGACATTGTCTATCATCTCTGTCTCCTCTCATAACTGATCCTGTCCCCCCTTATCAGCTCCCCATCCTCTCTTCTAGCTAAGTCCCCCCAACCTCTACCTTCCTTGAGTATTTTGTTCTTCCTTCTAGGAAGGACTGAAGCATCCACACTTTGGTCTTCCTTCTTCTTGAGCTTCATGTGGTTTGTGAATTGTATCTTGGATATTCTGAGCTTTTGATCTAATATCCACTCAGCAGTGAGTGCATATCATGTGTGTTCTTTTGTGACTGAGTTACCTTACTCAGGATTATACTTTCTAGTTTTATCCATTTGCCTAAGAATTTCATGAAGTCATTGTTTTTAATAGCTGAGTAATACTCCATTGTGTAAATGTATCAAAATCTTCCGTATCTGTTCTTCTGTTGAAGGACATCTGTACCAATTCTACATTTGGTAGAGGTCTTATCTTCAACATATACAAAGAAATCAAGAAGTTAAACTCTAGAAAATCAAATAATCCTATTAAACATGTGGTACAGAAATAAACAAAGAATTCTCAACTGAGGAATATCGATTGGCCACGAAGGACCAAAAGAAATGTTCAACATCCTTAGTCATCAGGGAAATGCAGCCCTGAGATTCCACCTCATACCAGTTAGAATGGCTAAAATCAAAAACTCAGGTGACAACAGATGCTGAAGAGGATGTGGAGAAAGAGGAACACTTCTCCATTGTTGGTGGGATTGCAAACTGCTACAACCACTCTGGAAATCAGTCTGGCAGTTCCTCAGAAAATTGAACATAGTACTACCTGAGGACAGAGCTATACCACTCCTGGCCATATACCCAAAAGATGCTCCAGTATATAACAAGGACACATGTTGCACTATGTTCATGGCAGCCTTATTTATGGTAGCCAGAAGCTGGAAAGAACACAGAAATTTTCAAAAGCATCTATAGATCTACTGAATGTATCTGTTTGCACCAGGAAGGAATTTCTGGATGCACTCTGAGGTTAATTCATTTGAGAACCATGAAGTAATATAGTTTTTTGTTTCTCACCAGCAGCTAGAAGAAAAGAAACCATATATCTCACCACTGTTTTCCGTGAGGAAGTCAACCATGTTTTCAAAGTAAAAGTTCAGTCTTTTCCTATTTATAAGCTTGACTCTGTTCTAAACCATTAAAAATGTGTTTTCATACACAGAGCTAAAACTCTTAATAATACACCTTTCAAACATTGAGATCTAATCTGCCAACCTGCAAGTTCAACTGTTGTTTGAATGAACAGAATTATTATTTTCTGACAAATAAAAATTCACTAAAAGGCCATGAGTTCCTAACCCTCCCTCGTCCTCTCCTTTATGGAAAGAGACTTAGCTTTGAGAAGAGGTTTCAACCATAGGCATTCTGTTCAGAGAAATAGAACTTATAGTTGATGTGAATACATTTTGGGTACAGACAAGAGATGACATCTTTGGATGACAGGAATTAGGGTACTACATGTGGCCTGAGGACACTATCATGGGTAGTTAGTTTTTCTGTTTGTGATTCTCCCTTCTAATGTCCTCTTCTAACACTGAAGAGAGAGACCTGAGACAACCTTTCCTGGAAAAAGAAGGCTTCACCCTTCCTTACCACACTGGACAGTGCCAAAGGACAGAACTCCATTCTATGTGCTCTACAAAAACCAAAGGAAGATGAAAGTTAGATTGGAAATGGGAAATGTCAGACCAAGATACTGTGCCTTGGCTAAAGGTCCAAGGCAAATTCCGTTTTTCCTAGCCTTATAGAAAATCTGGTCCTCAATCATACTGGTGTCTGATACAATCAAGGTTTTTTTGTTTTGTTTTGTTTTGACTTTTTGCTTTTTTGTTTATTTGTTTATTTGCTTTCTGACAGAGCTTTCGGTATCCCAGGCTGCACTGAAAAGTACTGTCCCTGAGGATGACCTTGAACTTCTTACCCTCTTGCTAGTACGTCCATAGGTCCACAATTCTAGAACAATGGCTAGCTGCCACTGTGTCCTGTTTATGAGGTGCTCAAAATCAATCCCAGAACCTAATATGAGCTAGGCAAACAGGCTTCCAACTGAACTACATACCCAGTGCTAAAGAAAATAATATTCTATTTGTACCTAATGACAGTAAACAAGGAGAACATTCCTGAAGTCATATATATTTTAATGGAAAAGGAGTCACTTGACACATCTTCCTTCATGAATTCTTGCAAATTTTACCTTGGCAGGGGGCAGGGGAGACTTTTAACATGTCTAGATAGGGGCAGATGGCTGAGGTCCAGAGATCTTAAACTGAAACCAAGAAAACCAATCTATGTGTCCCTAATCTCTATCAAACATACCTGTATGGAGAACCATCTAAAGCCAAGCACTGTTAGAAAGAAACACAAGAAAGAAACACAGAACCTTGAACTCTCTGCTCAATCTCTCTCCAGTTCATTATGAACTTGCAGCTGTTGGGCTGTATACCTTGCCATCATCAATTCAGATCAACACAATTTTCATAAAAGTGCAGCCTTGAGTGGGGTTAGTGCTGAAGCACCTTGAAATGCTCTTTAAAGCTTTAGAAGACTGAATAGTTTATTAGAAGAGGATTACTCTTATCTCAGTTCTTATAAACAAACAGGCATCGTTTAAACTTTTGCATGAACACCTGATCCCGTGGAAGAGTTTGGAGGTTTCTTTCCTAAAATGACCAGGAAACTTTATTTTAAAAAGAAGACATTGGGCATCAGTCATTTCTTGATGTTTTAAAATTTATTTACAATTTCGTCATATGTATGTGTGTTTGTGTGTGTGAGAGTGTGTATTTGTGTGTGTGTGTGAGAGAGAGAGTGAGTGTGTATTTGTGTGTGTGTGTGTTTGTGTGTGTGTGTGTTTGTGTGTGTGTGTGTTTGTGTGTGTGTGTGTTGTGTGGCTGCTGTGATAAAACAATGACCACAAATGAACTTGAAGCAGTAAGGGTTTTAACTTGGCTTTCATTTCCCCATCACAGTCCATCAGTGAAGGAATTCAAAGCAGGAACCTGCAGGCAGGGACTGAAGCAGAGAGTAGAGAAATAGACTGCTCTCTATGGCTTACTCAAAATGTTTTTTATACTTCAGAGTATCATTTTCCCGAGGGGGGATAGCACTACACACAGTGAGCCAGCTCTTCTCACATAGTAATCAGGCAAGAGAATTCCCACATCGATTTATAGACCATTTGGTAAAGGTATTGCCTCAATTGAAATTTCTTCTTCACAGGTGAATCTAGCTTATGTCAACATGACAAAAGAACTAGCCAATATAGTATATAGGTATGTATATGTTTGTATACATGTTCATACATAAGGCTGACTTTTGGGAAAATATACACACAGAGTGTAGTTACATAGGTATTTACCTTCATAGGAAAAAGGCGTTCGACAACAGCAGTAACAACATCTAAGGCCTATAAAAGTCACAGGAAGGTCCTTTCTTTTCCACTCCTTTCTGTTATTGCCTCCTGCTCATCATTTAAGACTTAGTCAAGGGACTTATTTCTGCAATGGTGCTGCTTGAAATGGGAGTGGAAAAGTAAAAGATGTTTCAGAAACAGTTCAACACAGCCATTAGCTGCAGACAAGAATCAAAGCAGAATGAGCCAGACAGGGCCTTGGTCAGATGTGCACTGTGCCCTCTATTCTGCAAGGCCTTTGGGAAGGCAAAACGCAAAATGAGCAAGGCTGTTAACGCTGGCAGGAGCAAGTCCAAATTACTTTACAAACATAATGAAGAAGGGAAATCCATAGACTCTCATTTCCTCTCCCTGGTTATGGTCAACCCTTATCTGCCAATCAATTGCAACAATTGATTAGCTAATAGAATGCTGCATTTAGAGCTGCAGGAAATGGTGAATTCACCATTACTAGGAAATAACTGCCTGGAGGAAGAAAAAGGAATTGGCAAGGAGAAAGGAACATGGGGAGACCTTCCATGGAGAGAGTTATTAGGGAGATACACACACACACACACACACACACACACACACACACACACACAATGTTTTTGTTTGAATTGGAAAAAAACCTCATACTGCTCTCCTTGCAACTATGTTAAGAACAATTTCCAAGAAAAGCTAAAGTAACTTTACTTTTCATTGTTCAGATAATGATCTATTCCTGTTCAGTACATTCTAATTGCACCTTTTCATTGTCTCTGACTGGAAAGGAAAAAAAGAGCACAAAATTATTTGACTATAAATAGTTAAATTCAGGTACATACTTGCTACAATATTCCCATAATTTTTCATTGAATTAGAAATGTCCATTTAAGTCATTATGGTTGGTAACTACAAAGGCTTCCAAAGCTTCTCCCAACTCATCAGGTATTCCCCTATGCATTATGTTGTTAACTTAATGAAGAAATTAAGTCTCCCTAAGTGTACTTAGGAGCTTAGTTCCTAAGTAAAATCCACGTGGGTTTTGACTAATAGGTGTAGTTTGCTAGTGTTTATAGTGACTGTTGAGTGTTCAAAACTTTAAATGGGAACATGTTCACATTCAAGAGCTTATAGTGGCCAGTGTCTGCCAAGTACAAAGAAAGCTAAAGGTGAAGAAACCTAAGATAACATCAAAGTACATCATAGTGTCAACGGCAAAGTTTCGGTGTGCACAGAATTGTTAGTGGGTTTTCTCTTGCTATCACGAAATATCTGAAATAACTGATTTATGAAAAGAAAAGGTTTCTTTGGGCTTACAGGTTTGGAGGATTCGCCCAAGACAAAGAAGATGCAAATATTCTTTGCTGGTTGGAGAGCATGCTGCAAAGGAAAAACACATACATTGTCTAACAGGGGTCAAGGGGAGGAGGAGAAGCTAATGGTATACAGTCCTTTGAAAGGGCATACACCCTGTGACCGTTAGTATTGGCTATTAACTTTATAAAAAGCATTTAGAGTCACCTGGAAGACAAATATCTCGGTGATCCTGTGAGGGACTATTTAGATTGTTATTCTCTCTCTCTCTCTCTCTCTCTCTCTCTCTCTCTCTCTCTCTCTCTCTGTGTGTGTGTGTGTGTGTGTGTGTGTGTGTGTGTGTGTGTGTGTGTGTGTGTGGAGTCTAAATTGGGTTAGAGTTATATAGGGTTAGCTGTGGGGCATTAGGGACTCTTGTGTTAGAGTCTGGGTATTATATAGAGGATTATCTACATTAGGTTAGTTGAGGAAGAAAGACTAACATGAACCATAGAGCAAATAAAAAGAGAGAATGGAGTTATCATTATCTGCTTTCTGACCATGTTTGTAGTGTGATCAACTCCTTCAGCTCCTGCCACCAGAGCTTTCAAACCACAAAGAACCACACCCTCCAAATGAGGGACAAAATAAACTCTTTCTCTCACAAGTTACTTTTGGGTGGTGTTTTATCACAGGAAAACTAACTAAGATACTCACCATGATCTAGCTCTCACCACTAGTCTTCACTGTCAGAGCATCCTGTCACTTCACAGTGTTGTCAACCTGAGTGCCAAGCTTTTGAGGTATGGACCCTGATAACACATTTATCCTTTGCAAGATAAGTGGCCATTGTAAAACTCAAAATGATACAATCAGAGAAAATGTTATAATGCTGTGGTTTTTTTTTTTTTGTAATTATGACAGTGGGCATTTATCTAAAATGTCTTGTTTTCTGTTTTCATTTTAAAAAGACAAAACAGTATAAATCATTCAGTGGTCAGTAATATTAAAAGGTTATCATGACTTATGATCTTAGAAAATATTCATTGTGTTCCTGGTCTTATCTAGACTTAATTTCTACACTGAACACCTATGAATATCTAGAATAAATAGATGGCACTATCACTATAACTTTTGTGGAAGGAAGGGATGGAGCACACACCCTTCTTGGCTACATTCACACAGAAGCTACTGTTTCCTACAGAACATCAAGAAGCTTTGGTAAAGCATAAAGCAAAATAACATTTCATCTTTAGATCTCTGCCAGGTAATGTGGGGAGGCAGTCTGTCTGTGAAAGGTATCCTGGTTCCCAGTCGAGATAAGGTCGAAACCCTACTGACCCTAAGGGATGCTAGATGTTTCCCTAAACTCCCAGGAGGCCAAGATCCTCTCACATAGCTACACCACCCCTCACAGTCCCCTGTAGAGAGGCTTGTTGCCTTGCCATCAGTCACTTAGAAGCAAAGCCATGCCCTCCCACATGTAGATAAGGCATTCCCTAGCTCTCAGACCAAGCCAATAGGAAGTACCTGCTGTCAGACCCTGACAAACCCCAAAACTGTTTATAAGAATCCTATCCAGAAGGATTAAAGGTATGTGAGAACTACTCTGTCTTCTGAGAGTTTCTGTCATAAGAGCTGTAACACTTGGAGAGACATAAGCTCTCCCAAAATTGCCACCAGAAGCTACTCTGCATGCCTCAATGGCTAGTCAGCCTCCTGCTACCTCAGCCCAGCTGACTTATGGAGCAACTGTAGTGGCAGCAGGCAGAGACCTAGGTGGAGCAGCAACAGCAGCAGAGGCAGCAGAGGCAATCCCCCCCCCCCCCCCCCCCCCCCCATTGGAGTTCTCTCCCTTTCCTCTGAACCTTCCTACCTGGCCAGGCCAGAGATTTCCATGGAAACCCTCCAGTACACAGGCCCACAAGGTAAGGCTTACATACATGAAAAAAGAGCCAACCTTAACTCCATCCAGTCCCTGTACTTTCATGAAGGTGAAGAAGGATGGCAGTTGGCTAACCTGATCAATAAATGTGTGACTGAAAAAACAGTTCTAAATAAGTGTAAGGATTCATGAATGGAAAGTCTAAAATTTTAGAATATACATTAAAATCAAGAGCACAGTCCAAAATTAACTAATAAATGGTCTAGAAATATCTCAACAACACTAGGACCAAAGAGTGTAATTAAAAAATAACCATCAATTAGTTGAAAAACTCATCAATTAGTCCAAGCTAAAAGTTTCACCAAAACCCTAATTTGGAGGTTTTGGTAACAGAGCCGAAAGGTACACTCTTGTGTCACTATTGTATTGTGTGTTTATGATGTACAATATGCTGAATGGACTTCATTTCTTTTTTTATTGACTATTGTCTATCAAATGTTATATCCTTTCCCAGTTTCCCGCCCATAAAATTCCTAGTCCATCCCCCATTCCCCCTTCTTCTAAGAGAGTGTTCCCCCATCCATCCATCCACCCCTTACTGCCTCCCAGTCCTGACATTCCTCTATATTAGGGCGTCCAGCCTTGGTAGGACAAGGGGTTTCTCCTCCCACTGGTGCCCAACAAGGCCATTGTCTGCTACATATGCAGCTGGAGCCATGAGTCTGTCCATGTATACTCTTTGGATGGTGGTTTAGTCCCTGGGAGCTCTAGTTAGTTGGTGTTGTTGTTCTTATGGGGATGCAAACTTCTTTAGCTTTTTCAATGCTTTCTCTAAGTCCTCTAATGGAGATCCTGTTCTCAGTTCAATGGTTGGCTGCAAGCATTGTCCTCTGTATTTGTCTTGTTCTGGCTATATCAGGCTTCTGTCACCATGTACTTTTTGACATCTGCAATTTTTTCTCTGTTTGGTGGCTGTAGGTATATAGGCTGGATCCCTAGTTGGGGCAGTCCCTGGATGGCCATTCCTCCAGCCTCTGCTCCAAACTTTGTCTCTGTATCTCCTTCTATGAATAATTTTGGTCCTACTTCTAAGAAGACAGAAGCATCTACACGTTGGTCATCCTTCTTTTTGAACTTCATGTGTTCTGTGGATTATGTATTCCCAGCTTTTGGGCTAATATCCACTTATCAGTGAGTACATACCATGTGTTTTTTATTTGTTTGTTTGTTTCTGTGATTGGGTTACCTCACTCAGGATGATGCCTATGAGGTCATTGTTTTTAATAGCTGAGCAGCACTCCATTATGTAAATATATCACATCTTCTGTACCCATTTCTCTGTTAAGGGACATCTGGGTTCCCTCCAGCTTGTAGCTATTATAATACTAATACTACCCAAACTATTCCACAAAATAGAAACAGAAAGAACACTACCTAATTCCTTCTATCAAGCCACAATTATGTTTATACCTAAACTACACAAACAAGAAACAAAGAAAAAGAATTTCAAACCAATTTTCCTTATGAATATCGATGCTGAAATATTAAATAAAATTCTCTCAAACCAAATCCAAGAACACATCAAAACAATCATCTAACATGATCAAATAGGCTTTACCCCAGGGATTCAGGGATGGTTCAATATATCCATCAACGTAATCCACTATATAAACAAACTCAAAAAAAAAAAACACATAATCATCTCATTAGAGGCTGAGAAAGAATTTGACAAATGTCAACACCCCTTCATGAAAAAGTCTTGGAAAGATGAGGAATTCAAGGGCCATACTTAAATATAGTAAAAGCAATATACATCAAACCTGTAGCCAACATGAAACTAAATAGAAAGAAACTTGAAGCAATTCCACTAAAATCAGGGACTAGACAAGGCTGTCTACTCTCTCCCTACTGATTCCACATAGTACTCAAAGTCCAAGCCAGAGCAATCAGACAACAATAGGAGGTCAAAGGGATACAAGCTGGAAAAGAAGACGTGAAAATATCACTATTTGCAGATGATACGATAGTATACATAAATGATCCCAAAAATTCTACCAGAGAACTCCTAAACCAGATAAACAACTTCAGCAAAATGGCTGGATATAAAATTAACTCAAACAAATCAGTAGCCTTCCTGTACTCAAACTATAAACAGACTGAGAAAGAAATTAGGGAAACAATATCCTTCACAATAGTCACAAATCATATAAAATACCTCGGTAACCAAGCAAGCGAAAGGTCTGTAAGACAAGAACATCAAGTCTCTGAAGAAAGAAATTGAGGAATATCTCAGAAGATAGAAAGATCTCCCGTGCTCATGGAATGACAGGATTAATATATAGTAAAAATGGCCATCTTGCTAAAAGCAATCTACAGATTCAATGCAATCTCCATCAAAATTCCAACTCAATTCTTCATAGTGTTAAAAAGAGCAATTTGCAAATTCATTTGGAATAACAAAAAACCCAGGATATAGAAAACTATCTTCAAAAATAAGAGAACTTCTGGGGGAATCACCATTTCTGACCTCAAACTGTATTACAGAGCAATTGTGATAAAAACTGCATGCTATTGATACAGAGACAGGCAGCTAGGTCAACAGAATAGAATTGAAGACCCAGAAATTAACCCACACACATATGGTCACTTGATCTTTGACAAAGGAGCTAAAACCATCCAATGGAAAAAAGATAGCATTTTCAACAAATGGTACTGGTTCAACTGGAAGTCAGCAAGTAGAAGAATGCAAATCGATCCATTCTTATCACCTTGTACAAAGCTCAAATCTGAGAAAACTAGTTATACTCAAACTAATTGAAGGAAAAGTGGGTAAGTGTCTCAAACACATGGGTATTGGGGAAATTTTCCTGAACAAAACACCAATGGCTTGTGCTCTAAGATCAAGAATCGACAAATGGGACTTCACAAAATTGCAAAGCTTCTGTAAGGCAAAGGACACTCATTAGGACAAAATGGCAACCAACAGATTGGGAAAAGATCTTTACCAATCCTACATCTGATAGTGGGCTAATATCCAATACATACAAAAAACCCTAAGAAGTTAGACTCCAGAGAATCAAATAACCCTATTAAAAATGGGGTACAGAGCTAAACAAACAATTTTCAGCTGAGGAATATCGAATGGCTGAGAAATACCTAAAGAAATGTTCACCATCTTTAGTCATAAGGGAAATGCAAATCAAAACAACCCTGAGATTTCACCTCACACCAGTGAAAATGGCAAAGATCAAAAACTCGGGTGACAGCAAATGCTGGCTAGGATGTTCAGAAAGAGGAACACTCCTCCATTGTTGGTAGGATTGCAAACTGGCACAACCACTCTAGAAATCAGTCTGGAGGTTCCTCAGAAAATTGCATATAGTACTATCTGAACACTCAGCTATACCACTCCTGGGCGTATACCTAAAAGATGCTCTAACATATAATAAGGACACATGCTCCACTATGTTCATAGCAGTCTTATTTATAATAGGCAGAACCTGGGAAGAACTCAGATGTCATTCAACAGAAGAACAGATACAGAAATTTTGGTACATTTACACAATGGAATACTACTCAACTATTAAAAACAATGACTTCATGAAATTCATAGGCAAATGAATGGGACTAGAAAATATCCTGAGTGAGGTAACATAATCACAAATATACACACACACACACACACACACACACACACACACACACACACACACACACGGTATGTACTCACTGATAAGTGAATATTAACCCAAATGCTCAGATTACCCAAGATACAGTCCACAGAACAAATGAAACTCAAGAAGAAGGATACTTCAGTTCTTCTTAGAAGCATGAACAAAAATATTTATAGAAGGAGATATGGAAACAAAGTTTGAAGCAGAGGCTGGCGGAAAGTCCATCCAGAGACTGCCCCACCTGGGAATCCAGCCTATACACATACAGTCACCAAACAGAGACAATACTGCTGATGCCAAGAAGTGACAGGAGCCTGATATAGCTGTCTCCTGAGAGACTCTGCCAAGGCATGACAAATACAGAGGTAAATGCTTGCAGCTAACCATTGAACTGAGATCAGGGTCCCCATGGTGGAGCTAGAGAAAGGATTGAAGGAGCTGAAGGGTTCACAACCCCATAAGAACAACAATACCAATCAACCAGAGCTCCCTGGGACTAAACCACCATCCAAAGAGTACACATGGACCAATCCATGGCTCCAGCTGCATATGTAGCAGAGGATGGCCTTAGTGGGCACCAGTGGGAGGATAAGCCCTTGGTCCTCCCAAGGCTGGACAACCCAATGTAGACGAATGTCTGTGCAGGGAGGTCGGAATTGGTGGGTGGATGGGTAGGGTAACACTCTCATAGAAGAAAGGGGAGGGGAAATAGGATAGGGGGTTTATGGATGGGAAAACCGCAAAGAGGATAACATTTGAAAAGTAAAAATTAAAAAACTTCAATAAAAGAATTAACAACAACAACAACAACAACAAAAGAAATACATTCTCTTGCTTGCAAGCAAGGAGTTTTGATATAAAAAAAATTCTTAGAACATAGCTCTGTATCACACATGGACCAAAGAGCTGGTTTGGTACACCCACTTCCTCCTGCTTCTTTCCTTTGTTCCCATCCTGCACCTTCGCTCTGAACTCCACTAGTTAGATAACAAACACGATAAGCTAAAGTTCAGCATCAGCAGCTGATCATATTCCACGAGGCTGTTAGCTACATGAATCTTATCTTCTGTCCTAGTGGTTTATTTTACCTTTTACTTCTTGAAAACTGGAATGTTTCTAGATGAGTATGGTAAATAAATAAAAATCATATATTTACCATATATATTATTTATATTTAAAAATATGGATATCAACAGTAAGTCATATATATTTGCCACATATACCATAGGTATATTTATAATTTTCTTTCAATTCTGTGAAAGGTTAAATATCATACAAATTGGTTTGATCATATCCATTCCCTCCCAACTCCTCTCGGAGCCACTTTTTCCTATACCCTACCAATTTTGTGTCCTTACAAAGCAAAAATGAAGACAAATTTGTGCTGCACAAATATTCTTGGATGTGTGGTTTTCCACGGAGCCTGCTAAACTTAGGAAATATATTCTTATAGAAACACCCCCTTCCCCCTCCCAGCAGCTAAAAGTGAAACATGTCTGATTTTTATAGCATGTTCCATCAATCTCAATATCTCCTTTGCTGGCTTTTACTTCCTTTTATCCTCACCGATTTCTTCTTTTGGACGACTTTCCTAAAGATATGGTTATGCACACATTCTCTATGCCAGGTTCAGGCTCCTTCAATCATTTTGTAGCTCCATAAAACTGCAAATAATCTAACACACACAGATGCACACACACACACACACACACACATCCCACATACACACACATCCCACGTGCACACACATGCACACACATGCACACATACAAACCCTCTTACTTAGTAAAGGAATATGCAAATAGTTAAATGCCTGACTTGTCTTTACTTATGAACTTCTCCAATCCTACCTTTCTGCTGTGCCTCAGCACTGTTTGTTTCTACCTGATTAAACATCATTGTTCTTTGTGTGAGAAAAAGTAGCAAACAGTCAGTGCTACACTAAGACAGAGCCTGAGGTCAGGAATCAGAAAAACTAGAAGAAGCCAATGTCCCTGCAACTCTGAGTGACTGTGGACTGCTCAGATGTGGACCACAAACAGGAAATGGAATTATTATTCATGGAAGGGATTCAGAAAGTTCACAGTAGATACAAACACAATGGAACTCAATCCTGGGCACATACTTCAGCCATGAGGATTTAATCTTCAATATTTAACAGCTTTTATTTCAAGTGATCTTATCAGAGATTTCTTCATATCAGGCCCCATTCGTTTGTTTAGCCTGATAGTAAATGTGGATTTGATTTCTGTATGGCAGTTTCTCAACAATCAAGTCAAAGGCACTCTGCTAAATATGGGATTATCTTAACTTCCTTTCCCGCGTTGGCCAAACAGATCAGGGAAACATTTTGGAAATGAGACAATCAGACTTGCTGTCTTTAAAAGAAAAGGGGAGAATGAGAGAGAAGGGAAACCATGCTGCCTTATTGATAATTCAAGGTTGTTAACCAAAGGCTTCATACCTGCCTCTCCACAAGCCCTCTATTTCCCAGGGATCAGAGGAGGGCAGATTAGATCATATATCTGAAGTGCTTGGACTCCATGTAGGAAGGGGCCATATAAATCCTTACCATTGTCACTTTCCGTTCTTCCCATGCCTTTGACCTTAGCTCTCTGAAAGTAATTTATAACCAGTTGTAAGGGCAGCTGAGAATAGCTTCATCCACCTCCCCTGCAAACAAGCCTGAGGCGAGGAGTATGGGCTAGTCACACTCGCTTGACCACAGGACTCCCCTCCACTGCCTGAGGAAACATAATTATAAGGACAACAGCTGCTGTCACAAGCCCTGTGGTGCAAGATTGAGTTACTGTCTGATTAAGTTGGTAGGCTGTCAGAGTGCTGCCTCCCACTTATCTGGCATCCTCCTGTCATAAGTGAGAAGGGAGCTTGCTATAGCACTGCATGCTACGGATACAGAGGAACTCTGCTCTGTAGTGTACTTCATTGGAAACTGTGGCTGTACTGTTTTCTCTGGTCATGGTGTTGAGGAGATCAGAAGGAAAAGTAAGTGCAAACATTTCTTAGAATGGTGATGAAATGCATGGAAAACCATCTGAACTTTAAAAAAATAATAATGAACTCAGCTAGTCCATTCTTGTTTTGTTTAATATAGTTTTGGTCTCAGTTGTGAAAGTCAAAAATGTCCTTTCAGAATAGTGTGCTGGGGTAGTGTTATACTCCCACTGTGTGCTGGAACACTGCTGTACTCCCACTGTGTGCTAGGTACTGCTGCTATGTGCTATGCAGTGCCCCTGGCCCAGGGTACAGTTGCATTGTTCCTGTGTGCCAGGGCGCTGCTGTACTGCCCTGTGGGTTAGGGTGCTGCTGTACTGCCCTGTGGGTTAGCTGTGGGTTAGGGTGCTGCTGTACTGCCCTGTGGGTTAGGGTGCTGCTGTACTGCCCTGTGGTTTAGGGCGCGGCTGTACTGCCCTGTGTGCTGTGGCACTGCTACATGGGAGGATAATTTAGAGGACTGAATTTGAGGCTAAAGTGGACTACACAGCAGGTGGCTTGAAACTACACAAATAAAATGAAGCCAAAGACAAGAACAGAGGTAGAATACTATTCCTTATAAAAACCTACAGAAGTGTGGGGGACATTTTAATTTTGAAACAATCTCAAACTTTGAAGAAAACAGTAAAACTAGTCCAAATAAGTCCCATGTACCTGTCACCCAGGTTCCCTAAAAAATATACTATATTTGACTTATTCTCTGACTTTTTGTCTTTATTTGTGTGTATTGTTTGTTTTATATTATTTAAGAGTAACTTAATATGGGTTGGGGATTTAGCTCAGCGGTAGAGCGCTTACCTAGGAAGCGCAAGGGCCCTGGGTTCGGTCCCCAGCTCCAAAAAAAAAAAAAAAAAAAAGAGTAACTTAATATAATAATGCCCATTTTAAAAAAATTTTATTAAACTTGTCCTTTGACAATTTCATAGATTTTGTGTGTGTGTGTGTGTGTGTGTGTGTGTGTGTGTGTGTGTGTGTGTACAAATACAGTCTGATTACTGCCATCCCCCACTCTTATCCTCCCTCTATCCTGGCATGTTATTGTGGCACACTCATATCTTTCTTATATCTGTACCCATCACAGTTTTCTCAGTTATGCCATCAAATATTATCACACTCTTCTTTACGTTCCCCCACCAGCTTGACCTTCACAGAGAACCCAGCGGCTTGTTTCTGCAGTTCTTCGGTACTCTACTGATGGTGTTTCCTCTACTGCGCTTTTCTGACCCACCCCTGTATACTTCAGAAATAAGTGGAATTCTCTCTTGTATGACAGTTGTGTTACAGTCCTAACTGACTCATGGTGATTTCTCAAAGTAGGACATAAATCTGAAACCTTACTATGACAGCTTTTAAGGTCAAGTTGAGTGACCTAGGAGGATCTAGATTAGGTTAATTAATGTGCGATCTTCCACCTTAAACAGAGGTGGCAACATTCCATGGCCTGGAGTTTTAGACTAAATATAAAGAGAAAAAAATGGTATCTGAACAGTGTGTCCGTCTCCCTCTGCTTCTTGCCTGTGGATGTTCTAGGACTTCACTGCCATGATGACCTATACTCTTTTTCTGTAAGCCTGAATAAACCAATCTTTCATTAAACTGATTGAGCTGAATACTGTGGTGCACTCATGAAAAAAGTAGCATGCATGAGTAACACATTTGAAGTCTGCTACATTAAGATTTGGTGATCTATATTTTACTTGGAATAGATTTCACACATCCTTCTTCTAGAGCAGAAGCCATCCTGTAGTGCAGATCTCAGTTTCCCAAGTGGTAAAATCTTAGTGGCAAGGTACCATACCCAGCTTCTGTGGTTCGGTTAATTTGCTTATTATTTTGATATGTTTTTACACATTCTTTAAGAATGTCATACATGAATACATTGACTTTTGGTCATGTTCACATTCAGCTTCTTCCCCTAACTCAATAGCACCGGTGATTTGAAGAGTGTGTGCCAATCAAGCTATGCGAGAATTGACGCCTTGACTATGTGTCACCTGGAATCATAAAAAGGCACCATATTTATCACTACTAATCTTTACAGGGAAAACAGAGATATTTGGAGGCAGTCAGACACATGAATATGAATTTTCCCAAACTGATTTCCACAAGAAAGTTAGACTATTTTTATCACTGTTGACAAATGTTTTATTTGTTTTCCTTGAATTAATAGGCTCACTTTGTACATTATGAGATAATACATGCCAAATAATTTAAGTACAATTGAATATAATTCATTTGTTCCTTGTTCTTTGAGATGAGTCTGATGTCCCGTGAAAGAAAAATGGCTAGTTAACTCAGACCTGAAAGAAAAATGTAAATTTATTTCTTTAAAAAAATCTTTAATCTTCATCAAAACTGCTTTATAAATACTTTTCATTGTACAAGGCCGAATTCTCAATTTAAAATCTAATAATATTAATTATGTTTGTGTTTACAGTTTCTTTTAGTGAAATTAGGTTGATTTTTATTCATTTCTTCTCTTAGTCAAATCTGCAGCCACTGAGTTTTTCACAGTCTATGCAAATTAAACTGTAAAAGTGACAAAGAGTTGTTGTGGTTTGCCCTGGAGTTATCTGTATTTTGATGCTAATTCCACTGCCCTAAGGATGGCTGCCTAGACTCAGGTGACTTCACCAGAACCTTCTCTCCATTACTTGGAATATTCTGAATAATGTCCTGAGCCTTCAAAATTGTACAGAATACTTAACTTAATATTGAATTAATCCATTTTAGAAGTGGAAAAATTAGAATATAGGTTGTCACTCAACAGCATAAAATTTGAAAATGTCCAACCCAGGATTCCAGGCAAGCACTGAAACTTCACATAATGCATGGTTGACATCAAATACTTCTACAGTTCATTAAGTGGTGGCACTGTGCATTCAGTTGATCAAGCAACTGTAATGAGGTATTAGTATCCCGCCCGCCTTTGCCTTACATTCCAAATGAAGTGTCACTGATTGTATTTCTAAAAGGATAGGCATAGGCATGAGTGTGTGTGTGTGTGTGTGTGTGTGTGTGCGCGCGCGCGCGCACGCGTGCATGCGTGTTAAAGAAAGAGAGAGGGAAAGGAGGAGAAAAGGAGAGAGGATAGATAGGAGAGGGAAGAGAAATAGACAAAAGATTTATTGAAGACAGATCAATAGTAAAAGTTAATTTACTCTTCTGCACTTCAACATCAATATCAACACAGGTCAAGCTACCCATCTTGCTTCTGAGCCCTGATATGATCTCTTTAGCTGTTAATGGCTCCTTGCTATTAAATTTACCTTTCCTCTCTGTATCCTTCTCCTATAAACATATAAGATGAATCTCTATCACTCAACTACTTACCAATGGTCCACAGACCTCCATTTCAGCATTACAACAAGTCATTGTCCATATTGTCTAACATTCCCCTGTAAAACCCTTCTTTCTGGCTTTTAGGACAACTAAGGCTTTTACTTTCAAAGCTTTGGTCACTCCTACACCACTTACGTGGACACTCATTTGCTCTTTCACATTTTGTTTCTTTCATATTTAGGTATCACAAGAACAATACCTGAAGAAATTGTCCATGAACTCTGTATAGAAAGGTCCCTCAACTCATTATTCTTTATTACAGAAACTCCTTCTGCCCTTGGCTTCCTATGTACAAATGCACTTGCTCATTATTTATCTTGTTTCAACATGTGTATTTATCTCTGGTGGATCAGGTTGTATATCTTTTAAACTGTGATTCTACTCCCAAAGTCTCTTACAAGGGCTCTTATCAGTGTTCCTCAAAGAGTACTGTGCTATCCTATACCAATATATGTATTTTATTATATGACCATGTGGCTAGACTTTACTCTTAAAAATTATATATTCTTAATGATAGATTGGATTAGGATGAGGGAACTATGTTCTCTCATTGTGTTAAATGTCATTTTGTCTCAAAGTTTTACATTGATTTTGAGATGAAAATGTATATTGCTGTTGTAGGTTGTTTAATTACTTCTTAAATATTTACACGTTGTGAGTGAGCTTTTAAGGTATACTATGTCTTTCAATTTATTTTGTTCCCTCAGAATCCTTACTATGTGAGGATGTGTTTATCTCTATTTCACATATAGTACAACTGAAGCACTAAAGAGGTTTTGCCAGAAAAGTAACAAAGGCAGCATAGATAGTGTGTTCTGAAGGCACCGTTTACATTCAAAGCATCTGGCACAAGAGCCTGAGTCCTTAAGCATTGTTCCCTGACGCCTCCCATGGCTACATTATAAAGGACAACATCAATCAGAGTCTGTTGAGTCTAGTTCCAGGGTTGTCCTCAGTCCCTCTCTAGATACATGTAAGACCTTTACCTTTGATTTGATTTTCTCCACTCATGAGCATGGAAGATACAGAGGCATAATTATAATATAGCTTTTACGGATGAGTAACTGTTAAAAGCAAGGGAATATGCAAGAGGTAAGCAGCTAATTTACCTGAGAGCATTCCAGAAGATTGTCTCCTTAAGTTAATGTTTTTCTTTTATTTTTTGAGATTGTAATATAATTTGCATCATTTCCCTTTCCTTTTTTCTTCCTCTCAGCCTTCCCAAATACCCCTCCTAGCTCTCCTTCAAGTTCATGACATTTATCCTTTTGAGCTATAGGGTAATGGGGTGGTGATAGAGACAGGGAAGATAAGTCATAGTTAACATTTTATGAGGTTGACTATATAATGAGGAACTGGTCTATTATCTATAATTATCAATTAAATATAACTGAATTGAACTATGCATTATTGAAAACATGAATCAGATATGACTATCCAGTGTTTTTAGGGTGAAGGACCCAAGCTTCAGGTCCCATAATAGTGTCTCGACTACAACCAGGAACGTCCTTCCTTCCTGGTGTTCAGACCCTAACAGGAACTTGAGGGTAAGCAGATGTTGGTAACAGATAAATCAAAGGTACAAAGCAAAGGCCAGGGCACACGTATAAGGCCAATGATGGGGTAAACAGTGAACCATCTGTAAAATGAGAAATTTAAAATGCTTCAAGTTCATCAGAAATAACATCATGGAGGAAAGACTCCTCATCAGGATGAGACTAAACATGGAAGTGGCCAAGAAAGCATCATGCCTGGATTGCAGATAACCCCCTTCTGCCTAAGACCGTAGAAGGCCAAGGTCACCTCTCCTATCCTTTCATCTTTTGTAGCAATAACCCCTAGGTGATATATTAATGAGATAATTAGGCCTTTGAAAATATTTAATAAAAATAATTTTTGGGCCAAGGGAAATGGCTCAGTGGTAATGAACATTTATTGCCTTATACAGGATTCGTCTTTGATTTCCAGCACACATGGCAACTCCCAGCCATCTGTAACTCTGATTCCAGACAATTTCACTACCCTCTTCATGTACTTCACATAGTATACCAACATACATGCAGGAAACATATGCATATATATAAAGGAAAAAATTGAAGATAAGTTTATTAGTTTTGCACAGAGATTTACCTAATTTTCTCTGTGCATACAATTTCTGCATGACATATATTTTAGCAAATTATTATATAGTTATTATTTTCTATAATTAATTCATATGTAACTCAACTGTACATCTACAGTTAACTATTTTATATCTCACATAAGAGTTTTATTACAACAGAAATATTTTAAGATTGTGAAGTTCTCTATAATTTGATAGCATTTAAAGTTTGGGTTTAGTTCATTATTTTATCAGACTTCTTAACTATGAGCTCTCATATGTATAGTAACTTTAAATTATTGAGATACTCTGCAAAATATATGGAAGTTAATTTAGTGGTTTCAGTTTAGACAATCTCTATTTCTACATGATAAAAATCAAGTTCAGAAGAAATAAACATTTATTCTGTTTTGCACAAACATTAGCACAACCAGGAACTGAACACAAACTATTTTGAGGCCAATTTGTCTTCTAATTTTCTGGTGTGTCCCTAGAACCAAGCCAATTCTAGTCCTGATGTTCTTACCCTCCCAAAATTACAAACAATATTATAATTCATTTTTAATGCAGTTTCCATGGAAAAACTCTTCTATCCCCGTATTTATCATTCTGCTTTCAGTACTAAAGGCATGTGTTTGTCTCAGCCAAGTTAATTGCTACTCTTGACTGGAAACACCTAAAAATTCTTCTGTCCAGGTTTGCTCAGTGTGGTGGTTTAAAAGAATGGTCCCCATATGCTCCTTTGAATGTTTAGTAACCAGGGAATGGCACTATTAAAGAAGAAATAGGAGACCCAGACTTGTTGGTGTAGGTATGGCCTAGGTAGAGTAAGTGTGTCACTGGGGGAGAGCTTTGAGGTTTAAAAAGCACAGGTCATGCCCAGTGTCTCTCACTTCCTGCAGCCTGTGGATCCAGATGTTGAACTCCCAGCTACTTCTCCTGCTCCATGCTGTCATGCTTCCTCCTTAGTGATTATAGACTAATATAGGCTTATATAGTTTTAAAACATACTTTAGTATCAGAACTTAAATGCTTTAACTTCCCTTCTAGTCCATCACCCACCAGTGCTAGTAGAAAGGAAAGGTTAATGGGGCAAAGGAATATATGGACCTGTTTAGAAATAGCTCTTTGGGGTGAATCCAATCTGCGTTGTCAGGATATCAGCAGGATAGTTTCCATGAATCAGCAGTGGTGGCTCTCTCCACTTGTAAACACCATTCACAAATCAGCAACAACAGTTCAATACGAAGAAAACATGAGGCTGCGCCAAGCTGCTAGAATACCACAAGAAGTTCATTGGCGCATTTCTCTCTATGAAATCCTAACAAAGGATGGTCAGCAAAGAGGGCAAGGCAAACCAGTGCCACAGGTACCTCCAGCCAAGACCAGCATCAACAAAGCCCAACAAATCCAGCAAAACATGGCAAGCAAAGCAATGCCACACAGCATCGTCCTCTGTCCATTGGGATACACACACACACACACACACACACACACACACACACACACACATATACACACATATATATGTACATATATATATATATATATATATATATATATATATATATATATATATATATATATATATATATATATATACCCCTGTGCCCAATACCAGGGAGGGAACAGTAACCATGTATGGTGATTTATCTAAACATGCATAGTTTCTGTTTGTCTCAAGTTGACTGCTTGGGGTCTTTCTAGCCTATTGTTGACAGGGTCATCCTCAAGAGGACATAAGGAATCAGCTAGGGAGTAGTGAATCAGTCACAATGGTCAGGGAAATCTTGCAGCTCTGACTGACCACCAATCTCGCTGCTTCTTTATTTAATACAGGTTTCACAGAAGAGGGAAAGACTAAGGAGTACAGATTATGTGTTTGATTTCTCATTACATATCCAGGGTTACAAGTTTAATCATAATTAGAAAGTATAAGTAGAATAGATTTTATTTTTTATGATCAGTCCTATAACTCCAATTTGAGGATTCTAAAGAATGTCTGCTCCAAAGCAAACACATTTAGTATATGACAGTCTGCTTTTATGATGGCAGTATTTGTAGTTTCAAAGCACTCCAGATAAATAGAAAATATCTGAATTGGTCTTTTTATGAATAGTAAATATTAATTTCTAACTCATTTTATTATATTGTTTCATCATCTATGCTATAAAGTAGGAAGAGTTTGTTTTAATCAAACTCTCTTATTTATGGGGATTTATTCCTTCAGGGATGAACCTTCAAAATCTCCTCTTTTTAAACTACACTTTCGGAGAACTCTAAGCATATTATAAAAGAAGGCCTTGAATCTTTAACCAATTCTCCTGATCAGTAAAAGTTTATTTACCCTGAACTAATTATACTGTTTGAATTTGCTTAGGGGCAGATAACCCAAGAAGATTGTTGGAGTGGTGGCCTCATTATCTGTACTATAATGACCCGCATGGCATAAGAAAGACATTCAAATAGAGCCAGATAAGTTTAGGACCTTCCTACAAAGTTTCAGACATAATTTTCTGGGGGATGGACATAAAATGAACCATAATGCAGAAAGTTCCCAAGATTATAACATCCAGAAACCAAAAACCTAAAGGTGAAAGGCAGAATGACAGTGATCATAACCTTCAGTTCAGCTTGGCTGGAACTGTGTCAAACAGCTGTAGAAGGCAAGGCTGTGCCAGTCGACTTTCCTAGTAGTGAAGTCAAAAATGGTATCTTGTTCATGTGATTACTAAAAGAGCTTCCATGAGCACAAGAGAGAGAAGTAATGAGAGAGAGAGAGAGAGTTGGGACACTGTCAGTGCCAACTTAACTAGACTGAGGCATACCTAGACAGTTGGTAAATCATTATCTGTGAGAGTGTCTCTAGAGAAGATCACTGGAGACAAACAACATCTATCTGCTGGAAGCATGATAAAAAGCAAAGAGGCAGGGGGTTTACTCTTTCTTCTCAAGACACATATTTTATATTCAGGAACATAAAAACTTGAGTTTCATCATTCAATCCCCAGTACTTATATCAGTGTCCAAATGCCCTGAAGATTCTCAAGCCTTTGGCCTCAATTCTGGAGTTATTGCATTGATTCCCATAGCTCAGAAGACATTGAATTTGATGTTAGTTATGTTTACTGTCTCCCCTGTTCAAGTCTGAGAATAGTCTTATGGGTCTTCTCAGATTCCATAATCATGTACCAAATCCCATGAAAAATCCCTTGATGTATATCATTTTATCCATCTCTCAAGCTATCATCTATCACCTGACATGTTTATCCCGCCAACCAAATGTCTGTCTATCACCTATTGATCTATCTCAGACTTACATTGCAACAAAAACATATGATGCGTGTGATTATCAAGTAATACATTAGATATATGTCCAGGTATCACACAAGTCAGTTCACTATACATGCCTGATGACTTAAATAAACATGACTACTATTTGTCTCAGATATTAAGTAAATACCCATCATCTATCATTAACATCTGTCTATTAACAGTAAAACAAAATCAGAGATTAGACTACTGCTGTGGCTCCAACCCAAGAATACACAGAAGGCTTCCACCAAATCTCGAACTGACACTTTAATGTCAAACTGCCAGCATCTGAATCTGAATGATGATAAGATGTTGCTGTTATCAACCACACAATCCATGAGCACTTTGCTCTAGGCAGCAGTAGGAAACTTTCATGGTAGCCATAATAGGAAAACCTATGATTTTGCTTCTCCTGTGAAGCTTATTCTAGCCCTATTGTTCTAAAGAGAGACTGGGTTCCAAGGCTCGGGGGCTGGCTTATGTGTTCAGTGCTCCTCATAGAATGCTGATGTAAGCTCTCCGGGGTTCTTTGACCTTTCATTCCTTAGCTGTCATTGTGTGAATCACATTGGAAGATTATTGAGGTGTCTCCTCCTACCACTGAGAGAGACTGCATAAGGAACACCAGTGCTACAGACTATAAACTCAACTGTACCAGAACCATAATTTTCTGGGGCAGGGAAGATGATCAGATTTCTAAAATAGGGTAAATTTAAGACGTATGCACAAATATGTACCTGTACCGTTTCCTTTTAAAACGCTGCCTCTGAGTGGTTGCTGATATTCACCAAGACCAAAATCTTCAGGGTAGAACTCCTGTGATACAGGAAAGTCTGCATTGTCTAACAGGATCGAAAAAAAATTGTAAATCAGAGATTGAAGCTAATGTAGATGGCAGGCAGAAATGCAAAGCCAAACTCCTTTTTGTCTATCTCAGAAAGAGTGGAAACTTTTCTAAAAGCATATTTTGAGCCCAAATCTCAGGGTGAGTCATATAAGTGTTCTTTTTTAGATAATGGTGAAATTAGAACTTAGAGGTTTATTAGTCAGCAAAATCCAATTTTGATAGGACCGTACTTTGGAAAAGGAAATGAAAGGATATGAAGGCAGATTTAGACCTGCCAGGAAACAAAATCTGCAAGAAATTGTGGAGGAGAAAGATTCACACTATGTGCTTTCCTAGTGTGATGGGAATAGAGGAAATTGGAGCAAGTAATAGGAAGAGGTATCTATTCATTTTTTCAAAGATCCACAAGCTCCTCCTATGTCTAGGATCAACATCAAAGCACTGTCTTTCCTGACGCACACCTCCTGGAAAATCCCAAATCCAGAATTCCAGTTCACCAATGCTGATGGAAATGTGAGCTGTCTTGATATACATTTATTCCTGCTACACACACACACACACACACACACACACACACACACACACACACACACACACACCATGCATGATCACTTTAGAAATAGTATGACTGGTTCTTATAAAGCCAAGCACAATCTTTCCAGAGAATAGAGAAACCATTTTTTGATAATCAATGAAGGAACAAAAATCTTATGACAACAAAGCAGCCTCAACTTGAATGTTTAAAGCACATTCATGACTACTTCCACACATCTGGATAACCCAAGTGCCCTTCAGTAGGCAAATGGATAATTAAACCATTATTCTTTCAAATAAGGAAATATTATAACCCAGTTGAGCTATACAGTCATAAAAAGATATGAACAAAAATGAAGTGAATGTGTCAACTAAACATGACTATCAGGTAAAGCTGCATGCTATGAGTATGAAATATAACATTTAGGAACTATAGAGATAGCAAAAAACAAAGCAAAACAAAAATGTTGGTTCTGGGGAAGTGAGGGGATAAGTAGGTAGAACACAGAGGATGTTTAGCAGTGATAGTGGCCTTATTCTATTATGGTGGCTACATGTCATTAGACATTTCTCAAACCCTATGTATGGGATGTAAGATATCAAGATTTGATGCAAATAAACTACAGGTTTGTGGAGATGATTAAATGTCAGCAGAGGATCATGTTGAGAATAATACCTAAGTGTGGGGTACTGTTGACTGGGGAATTTATAGGTGTTAGAGGCAAGGGGGATATTGAAAATTTTCACACATCCTGCTCAGTTGTCACTGTGAACTGATCACTGTTCCCAATCTATGAAGTTTGTTTTTTTTAAAGAAATGGTCTGTCAGTGCCTTTCTTCAGTGGTAACATTGCTCTCACTGCTAACCGTCTTTCCTTTCCTTAGTGATATCCCTTCCTCTATCCAGCCTTCGGTCTCACCCATGTTGCAGCCTGTACTCACTCTACTATTTTAGAAGCTTTAGGTCTTTGCAACTGGACCACTGTCTGGACCACCTTGTGCAGGGTCATTTCCTCATGGAGCCTGGGATATAGGAGGTGAAACTTCTTCCCCAGCTCCTTACCTGTAACAGTGAACTGAGAAAGAACTTCAGATTTGTCACTATCAGTCTTCTTCCCAAACAAACTTGACCCAAATGCACACAAATTAAAATATCAAAAAAGATAACTTCGGTGACCTTCGTGTGGCCTTGAGCTCCCCCCAGCCCTTGTGTTCCTATAGTTTATTAGTATTGACTGATACTAACAATAGAGGCAGCATATAAAAATAGTGGCTGCATTGTCTATATTTTCTAATTGCATAACTTTTAGTCCTGTAAAGCTTTTGGCTCTGTCCTTACTTTGTCCCTTTCCTTTAAAACCTAACTTCTCACTAAGCAACCAAATTCTGAAAATATTCCAGAACCTCCAAAGAGAAATACATCCACTGTAAAAGGATATATCAAATTCTCAGACTTCTAGAGTCACACAGAGTCTGTAGGTATCTGAAAAAATAAGGATTCTGAGATACCTGTGACTATCATGTTCCATTTCCCTCAAGTGGATGATACCTCCACTAAGGTCTAGGCAATGTACATGGCTGTAGAAATAAAGTCATGCAAAAAGAAAAAAGGAAAAGCCTGTGCTCAGGTAACTGGAAGAGAAATGCCTGACAGAGTGGTCAATGCTATTGCAGCAATGAGGAAGAGTTGGGTTGGAACATGAACAGGCTGACATAAATGGCCTGAAAATTTGATCTTAGAAAGCAGTTTGCTAGTAGCTGCAGCAGAGGAGAGGAGAGCAGTAGGGTATCTGCTGGGTGAAGATTCAGAATAACAAGGGAAAGTAGATCTCTCCATGAAAGTGGAATTAAATTTATGGGCTTTTCAGAAAGCAACAAAATCTTTAAATAGAGAGGAGGCAGGATAAAAAGAAAGAAAGTGAAGAGACAGAGAACTATCTAAATATGAAGGTTATCTTAAAATAGAATGCACATATTAGACCTTTCAATGGAAATCTCTAGATGAGTTTTCAACAAAGATATATGTCAGAACAGTTCCCTGGTAACAGAAGATAGGCCATTTTAGAGAGAACAGTCCTATGGTGACGGCCTGGGGAGCTGACACAGCCAATAAGGGTGCTGTAAGCATGAGGACCTGGCCAACTATTCTCCAACCCATAGCAAACCTCACATGTGGTCCTATGCTCACTCTTAGCCCAGTGATGGGGAGGAAGAGCAGAGAGAAGAGGGGAGGCAGAGGCTCACTGACTAGTAGCTCAGAATCCAAGTTCTCAGAGACAGTTTCAGAGGCATAGAAAGCACGACAGAGGCAGCCCTGCCATGCTCTCTCCTGGCTTCCATACATGCAGATTGACATACATTTGAGTATTACCTACACACCCCTACACCCCCCCCACATATACCTAAAGTGGAATCAAGAAGCATAGACTTGTTTGATACTGAAGCATTCCCCTTAGGGGCAGATGATTGATGCCAGGAGTCTAGGAGAGGGTTCAGAAGAAACAAGGACAGGGAGCCTGCCTCTCTACAAATTATTTATAGAGAGAACTGGCTCAACATTTGTGGGCTAGCTAGGGAGAAAACCCCCATCCCAAGAAAATTGCTTGTTTCTCTCAACCCATTCCTAAACTACAGTAGGCAACAGGGGTGTGCTTGAAGCACTAAAATTAAAAAGCCACCTCTTAGCTAACAGCTGGACACAGTTCCAGTGTGGAAAAATCTTTTAAGATATAATTGATTTTCCTTCCATTTCAACTTTTTTTTCTTCCTTAATGGCTACTGTCTCACTAGAAGTTGTGAAGCTGACCCCAAGTGATAAAGTCCATAAAGATATCAATAAAGAAATAATCAATAAGTGAAATTTTTAACAGTGACTCCCTAAGTATGCTTTTGGAAACCAGGGGTTCACCATTATCTTGTATAAAAAGAAAAATAGAAACATTTTTTCCTCCAAATGCATTTCTTGGTCTCTAGTGACAATTCAAACCCACCCATGGCTTGAGTTCATTCAAATAGCAAGTTTTGATTTAGTCAGCAAGATTTTCAGGTGCTACAAACTCTGAGGCTAAATCCAAAATACTACCTTTAGTCCCAGTGAGCACTTGGTATTCAGCCTCATGGCTGACTCACCTGAGAGAACTTAGACTAAGCACAATAGCCATCTACCTCTCTGGGTCCTTCTTGAGAGGGGGTCTAGAGTCCCACAGGAGGAACTTCTTTTCTTTTTTTTCCCTCCATCTTTATTAAATTGGATATTTCTTATTTACTTTTCAATTGTTATTCCCTTTCCCGGTTTCCAGGACAACATCCCCCTAACCCCTCCCCCTTGCCCTCCTCCTCCCTATGGGTGTTCCCCTCCCCATCCTCCCCCCATTACCACCCTCCCCCCAACAATCCTGTTCACTGGGGGTTCAGTCTTGGCAGGACCAAGGGCTTCCCCTTCCACTGGTGCCCTTACTAGGCTATTCATTGCTGCCTATGCAGTTGGAGCCCAGGGTCAGTCCATGTACAGTCTTTGGGTAGTGGCTTAGTCCCTGGAAGCTCTGGTTGCTTGGCATTGTTGTTCATATGGCATCTCAAGCCCCATCAAGCTCTTTCAATCCTTACTCTGATTCCTTCAATGGGGGTCCCGCTCTCAGTTCAGTGGTTTGCTGCTGGCACTCAGATATGGTATTTGCCATATTCTGGCTGTGTCTCTCAGGAGAGATCTACATCCGGGTCCTGTTGGCCTGCACTTCTTTGCTTCATCCATATTACCTAGTTTGGTGGCTGTATATATATGGGCCACATGTGGGGCAGGCTCTGAATGGGTGGGAACTTCTTTTCAATGTGTTCAAGTTTGTTTCTATTGTTCTTCCTAGACTAATGCTACTCAGCTGTGATGCCATTAATGTGCCTCCCATGTGCCCTCTTGTGTCTATGTGGCAGATTCTTAAAAAGCCAGTAAATGGATTTCCCAGAATCCTTCCCTGTATTTCTCTCACCACACAGAATTATCATTTTTACAGTTTGCATTTTCGTCTGTCCCCTCACCTTCACAGCTGCCCACTTGGGACACACCCCACAGAACCTGACAGCGTTCCCTGGATCTTGAAGATATGCTAGTGAAAACCTAAGGGACAACCCAAGTTTAGACACATTCCTGAGGGTCCATTTGGTCACTCCAAACATCATGCAACACCTAAAAGCAGGAGTCAGGCTGCCTCTTCCCTTGCTCTGATAATAACACCCTTGTCCACCTGATGTTTCTTACTAGTGAAGGGTTTCCACCCTATAGTAACTGAAGCACCCACACCAAACTTCCCTAAGAGTTGCCCAACAGACTGATGGACAGCACGCAATGGACTACGGATTTTACAGTTCAATATCCATCATGAAAGGGGAATCCCATCCTCTTTTTTCAATTCCTTGGAAACTTCTGGGTAAGACCCTAGGAGAGTGTGTACCTGCCCATAGGTTAAGAAAAGAAAAAAGCTTTAAGGATGCTACCTGCTTGGAATTTTTCTTGGTTTTTAAACAGCTGCCCTAACAATTTCTAATCTCTTCTTTACCTATGTTGTTCCCGGTGGGGGTTGGGAGAATAGGGGAGTCACAGATTACTGTAGCAATGGTTCATTGGCCGAGGAATGGGAATGGAAACTGGCTGCAGTGTGGTGCTCTATTTATAATGTCAGAACTTATTGTTCTCAGAATTGGAACTTTAGCCAAAGCACTAAGACAATAGGAAAAGCCCCATTCGGTATCCTATTTTAACAACTCTGAGAATTGAAAAGGCCTTTTCTCACTGCCATTGCTGTTCATAAGTCTTTAAGGGATGTGTTTAGAATACAGAGTTCTAACATTAACTGTAGGATGGGGAAGAACAAATGCTAGCATAAGGTTCTTTAAACAGTTCTGTAAACGACAAAAACCTCCCTTGAACACAACTAAGGCCGAAGGCTTAGAGGTGAGATGGGTCTCAATATGTGAGAGTTAGTGGAAAGATTTACTTCATGCTCCACTTTGGTCTAAAACTGAAGCATGATAGAAAAGAAATCATTTGATAAATTGAAAGAAATATGGTGTATGTATGTGAGTGGGGGAGATGAAAACGTTGACTTCATGCATGCTAGGCAAGTAATGTATCAATAAGCTATATTCGAATTCTTAACTTAGAGGATTACAAAAACGGGGTTCTTAATTCCTATCCTTGGGTGGCAGCCTGGGGTCAGCACAGACCTCTTATAAAATGCATATACTTTGCATGGAGCTTTTGCTGAAACAGTAAGAAATCTCTGCTGTGAATTATCTGTTTAGTTCTTTCCCCCCCATTTTTGACTGGGTTGTTTGGTTTCCTGGTGGTTAACTTTTGGAGCTCTTTACATAGTGTGCACATTAGCCCTCTATCAGATGTGGGGTCAGTGAAGTATTTTTTCCCCAATCTGTAGGTTGCCAATTTGTCCTATTGGCTATGTCCTTTGCTTTATAAAAGCTTTTCGGTTTCATGAGATCCCATTTATCAATTATTGATCTTAGAGCCTGAGCCATTAGAATTCTCATGAGGAAATTTCCCCTGTATCAATGAGTTTGAGGCTCTTTCCCAATTTTTCTTCTATTAGATTCAATATATCTGGTTTTATGTTGAGGTTCTTGATCCACTTGGACTTGAGCTTTGTACAAGGTGACAAATATGGATCTTTTTCATTTTTTCTACAGACAGCCAATTAGACCAGCACCATTTATTGAAGATGCTTGCTTTTTTCCATTGAGTATTTTTGACTTCTTTGTCAAAGATCAAGTGTGCATATGTGGTTTTATTTCTGAGTCTTCAATTCTATTCTACTGATCAACTCGTCTGTCTCTGTACCAATACCATGCAGTTTTTATCATTATTGCTCTGTAGTAGAACTTGAGGTCAGGGATGGTGATTCACCTAGAAGTTCTTATATTGTTAAGAATTGTTTTTGCTATTCTAGGTTTTTTGCTTTTGCAGATGAATTTGAGAAATGTTCTTTCCATGTCTTTGAAGAATTGTGTTGGGATTTTGATGGGGACTGTATTGAATCTGTAGATTGCTTTTGGTAGGATGGCCATTTTTACTATGTTAATTCTGCCAATCTATAGCATAGAAGATCTCTACATTTTCTGAGATCTTTGATTTCTTTCTTGAGAGACTTGAAGTTCTTATCATACAGATTTTTTTTGTGGCTATTGTGAAGGGTGCTGTTTCCCTAATTTCTTTCTCGGCTTGTTTATCATTTGTATAAGGGAAGGCTACTAATTTGTTTGAGTCAATTTTATACCCAGCCATTTTGCTGAAGTTGCTTAGTAGCTGTAAACATTCTCTGGTTGAATCTTTGGGTTGCTTATGTACACTATCATATCATCTACATATAGTGATACTTTTACTTCTTTGCCAATTTGTATCCCCTTGACATCTTTTTGTTGTCTTATTGCTCTGGCTAGAACTTCAAGAACTATATTAAATAGATATGGGGAGAGTGAGCATCCTTGTCTTGCTCGTGTTTTTAGTGCGATTGGTTCAAGTATTTCTCCATTTTATTTGATATTGGCTGTTGATTTACAGCAAATTGCTTTTATGTTGAGGTATGGGCCTTTATTTTCTGATCTCTTTAATCCTTTTAACATGAAGTGGTGTTGTAGTTTGTCAAATGCTTTCTCAGCACCTAAGGAGGTGATTATGTGGGGTTTTTTCCTTTGAGTTTGTTTATATAGTGGGTTATATTAATGGATTTGTATATAACAAACCAACCTTGAATACCTAGGATGAAGCCTACTTGATCATAGGGAATGATGTTTTTGATGTATTCTTGGATTGTGTTTGCAAGAATTTTATTGAGTATTTTTTCATCGATATTCATAAGCGAAATTAGTCTGAAGAACTCTTTTATTGTTGTTGCATCCTTCTGTGGTTTAGGTATCAGAGTAATTGTGGCTTCATATAATGAATTAGGCAGTGTTCCTTCTGCTTCTGTTTTATGGAAACAGTTTGAGGAATATTGATATTTGGTCTTTTTGCAGGTCAGGTAGAATTCTGCACTAAAAGACAAAATGAACCTTGGTCCCATGGTACTCTGGCTGCCGTGCTGGGACATTCAGAAATATCTGTATGTGTTAGTGGACAAGTAGACTACACACACACACACACACACACACACACACACACACACACACACACACTGCTATACTACCAGACAGCATGTTGGATAAGAAAATGTAAGGATACTACAACTGAATGCTATGGTTAGGCAGGCTAGCAGATCATATGGATTCCAAAGATACAAAGGTTGATAACACAATTGGGCAGAGGTAGTACACATTAGTAATGGTCAGAAAGAAGCCCAAATAAGCCCATATGAAAGTGTCACTTCCCTGTCCACTCCATTCCCCACCTACGGCCAGGAGTCTGCACAGATTAATTCTTAGCCATGATGGTACCCTAATAATAAAGAAAAATGAGAGAAATTATTTAGATAAATGAATTTGAAGGATTGGGTTTAAAATTAAAATGATTGAGTTAACTTCACTTGCAAAATTCCATTTTCTGTATCAGAAGTAAAAATAGGTGGCATCTGAGCTAAGTTTAATTTAGCTATTGAGAAATACAAAGGGATTCTTCATGTAGTCTAGACTTCACATTCAATTTTAAAGATAAATGCACTGGAGAGAAGATGAAGGGCTGGGTCCATGATCTAAATAAAACTGGGGATGTAGCCAGAATTCTACTCTTGATTTCAATCATTGGCTAACACTAAAGGGGTAATTTCCAGAACTGCTATAGAGAGATAAGAGTCCTTAAAGAAGAAAGTGGCTCACCCACACATTTGCTCTGCACTAGAAAAATTCTTTCCTGACATAGACACATTGTGTAAACACAGTCTAAACCAAATTTCTGAATAATGAGTTCTTTGCTTAATCTTCATTTATTTGGATACACATCTATGTGCATTCACATTATATAAGAACACTATGGAAAACTTCCTTTTTAGGAATGAAACCATTTAACTTGAGTATATAGGCAGCATAGTGTGATCCTTAGGGAAGAAGCCTCTGGAATACAAAATGGATGAGTCCAATCCTTGGTCTGTAATTGACTAAAGCTAAAATCTTATACAAGGTCCATATTTTGGCATCTCAGTTTCCCCATTTGTTAAAGTCAAGCCAGTCACAGCATCTGTCTTACGAGTTGCCATAAATCATAAGCAAATGGGACACATATAGGAGAGTGTATAAAGGAGTGAGCTCTCTGTCCTTTCAAACAATCAACTTTGGACTAGCCAGCCACATGGTGGGGATGTTGTCTTGGACTAAGTAACTGCTGCGTTTCTTCCCAATGCAGAACATTCCCTAGAAAAGAAGGTCTTGTGCCAAAGAACAGCATCCACTCTGAGATAAACCTACTGACGGTTCCACTTTGGAAAAGCAGGCCAAACACACAATCTATTTAAAACAATGATAGAAATAGGCCAAGTCACCCCTGTGGCTGACTCAGCAGGCTGTCATGGAGTGGACACTGGACAAAAGTCAAAAAACCTCAGCTGGCTTTTGTCCCAAGATTTGCTCTTGACTCTGTATAGTTTCAGAAAATCAGTTAATAGATATGGCTGGCAGTTTCTTCATTTCTAAAATGAGTGTATTTTTTCTTAAAAAGTACTCATGAGAACTAAATGAGCCAACATGAAATTGCTTTGAAAATGGTAAATCATACTACGAATATAGGTATTATCATTTCCAGAGCTCAAATTACACTATACATCGTTAGTTCTGAAAATAACATACATAACCCAGATCTCGAGCTGAGACTAAACTATTATTTTAAACACTGGGATGGGAATAGAAGGCACTTCAAAGGTTTCTGAATTTATTTTTCTTTGCTACTCAAGGGTGGATTTATATTTAATGCAGGTAGGTAGTGGCTTTGGGACAGGGGAAACACATACACATGAACAACCAAATAGCACAAGAGAGGGCCATATAGTTATACAAATATAAACCATGGCTTTACCTATTGCTTTGGGGAATGATGTGGTCTGAGTCATTTGGAATGCTGATGTTTCAGACCAGTAAACTCTCTATTTCTTCTAGACATAATTAGATCTAAATACTGTCAAATTTTTCCTTAATAATTAAAAACATTACATTAGTGTGTATGTTGTATGAATGTGTGTATGGGTGTATGTTTGTGTGCATGTTCGTGAGTGTATGCATGTGTGTGCATATATGGGTATATGTATGTTTGCATGTCTATGAGCATATGTATTTGTATGTGTGTGTGCACATGTGTGTAAATGTATGTGTGTGAACATGCATATATGCATGTATGTACATATGTGTGTTCATATGTATTATGTAAGCATGCATGCATATGTGTGTATTTGTGTGTGTACATATGTATGTGATTATGTATGTATTTGTGCACATGTGTGTGCATGTGTATGTGTGTTTGTGTGTGTGTGTGTGTGTGTGTGTGTGTGTGTGTGTGTGTGTGTGTGTGTAGGGGTAAGCATCCCCATAGTATACCTATCAATGTCATAGGACAACTTGCTAAAGCCAAATCTCGTCTCAGTGAGCTGAGTTCCAGGGACTGAGCCCATGTTGTCAATCTTGCTCATAAGTGACTTAACCTATGGAGACATCTTAGTGGTCCTCTGTTCTAATTTTTAAACAAATGCTCAGGGATACATACACTTCAGTAGGTGAGTTAGAATCCTGACAGGTGGTCATATAAGACTACTACTATTTACAGGTTACTCTTAACAGCAGAAGAACATAAACAAAAATTAAAGAAATCATCAATGCTTGTAAGTACTCCAAAGGTAATATGTAAATAAGAAGAATTACAGTAAGAAGTGCCCCATATACTTAGAGATTGGATCCCAAATTCTATAATGGGTGCTTGAAAAGAGGAACAGCATTGCGCTGGGTTAGTTGGCTGGTTTGTTTGTTTTTATTAACATGAAAAAAGCTTTAGTCATCTAGGAAAAAGGAACTTCAGATGCACTAATGTTTCCATTTACACATGGGAAAGAGGGAAGGTCAGGGGGAAAAATTGGGGGAGGGAGACTGTGTCTGGATGTAGTATATAAGAGAAGAAAAAAATGAAAGAGAAAGAGAGAAAGGAAACAAGGAAGTAAGGAAGAAAGAAAGAAAGAAAGAAAGAAAGAAAGAAAGAAAGAAAGAAAGAAAGAAAGAAAGAAAGCAGGATAGACAAGCCATGGGGAGTAAGCCAGTAAGCAGCATACTTCTATGGCCTCTGTTTCAGTCCCTGCCTCGAGATTCTGTCCTTACTCTCTTTCACAATGAATTGTACCCTGCATAAGCCAAATAAACTGCTTTCTCCCAAGTTTCCTTGGTCATACAGCTTGGTTATAGCAATAGAAAACAAGGTAGGTCAGGCAGGAACAGGATGTGTATGAAATATTCTATGAAGTTTTTCCTGGACATTTAATACAGTCTTCTCTGACTGAATGTTGGCTACTGTGTCTCTATATTTTTTTATATCTTCGGAGTGATTATGTGTTCTCTTATAGGTAGATGCTATTAGACGTGAACTGAGACTGAAAAAGATTGTAATGCTATCGAGGATATGGGTAGCATATGCGTTGGTGTCACCTTGGAGGATGGCTTCATGAAAGGAAAACCCTTGTTCAGTATTGACTTGACATGACAAATAACAGGGTATTGTTGGACTGACTATATTAACAGTTTTACTTGGCATTCAAAGGCAGATTAATTATAATATATTGCTCATTTGCATGAATTTTTGAGAGAGGAGGGGAGGGAGGGAGAGAGAGAGAGAAGAATGAGAGAGAGCTGGCCTTAAACTTGTGAGGATCCTTCTTCCTCAGCCACTCAATTGCTGGCTCAACTACACTGTCCAAAAGTAGGTTTTTATCTAAATGAATGGATCTTAACATTGTGCCCATGTGAATGAATTGGGAGTGAGACAGAAAGTGCAGTCTACCTTTGGAATCTTAAACTAACATGTAGCTAGCCTAGAACCTAGAGAGTCAGGTGCAATTTCCTTTGGATCCCAGCACCCCCATTTTATTCACTTATGACACAATTTTATGGAGATCTAAATGAAAAACGTGGCCAAAAAGAACTACTTTGAACCCTAGCATAATGCCTGTAGCACAGAGGCCAGAGTCCCACTATGACCAGAACCAACATTACTTTATGACACTCTAAATAGGGTGTCAGTCTTTAATTTTACCTGAGTCCTTTAGCCTATAATGCAGAGGTAGGTAAGCAACACCCACCTACCTATTTGTGTTAATGAACTCAATGGCAAAATTTGCCCTTCTGTTTGCTAGTTAAACAATAGTTGTCATTTTATTTATTCTAGGACAAGATGCAAATTCATCCTTTGCCTCTAAGGGACTGCTTGAAATGCTTGTCCCCCATGACTGATCAGAACAAAGTCTTAATCCAGTTTTGCTTAAGTGTCTTTCTTCCAAGTCTCTGAATCTTGACCTAAACCTGAGGTAGACCACAGATTTTCATTAATATTTTCTCCCACACAGTCCTGATAATAGGCCAGGCTCTGGGTAGAATATTGTCTGAACTTTAACCCATTCAGGTTTTCACTCTATTTTTCACACTTCATTTCTAACTATGTTTATTTCTCACAAACAAAAGTCTTGAATTTTCCACTGAAAACTTGGTGGTAAACATTGTTTGGATCGTCTGATCAAAGCTTCTGCTTATTTCTATAGTCCCTTTTATCAAGTAACCTTCTGGGTAAACTTTTCTTGACTAAGTCTGGGTTTGTTTATTATTTGACATCAACAAAGTGAAAATAAATCCTGAACTGAAAATCAAAATCAATAAAGAATAACAAAACAAAACAAAATAAAACAAACAAAAAACCTAGTAAGACTTTTTCTAAAGATACAATTCAACAGCTGATGAACATCTGTATGTGCACATGAATGTATACCAATATAGTTATGTGGGGCAGAGGCTCTCTATGTTAATTAGGCTGAACTTAAATACATGTTCCTATTGACTAAGTGCCCACTCAACCCCAGAGTGTAGAGTAACACTACACAAAGATTTAATGCCTTGACTCTTGTATTGGCTTCATTAAACATGCAATCCTTTCAAATAAGGAATCGTAAAAATAAAGGTCAAAAGTTCAACTGTTGGTGTCAGACAATGTAGATTTAAATCCATACTCTATAACACACTTGCTCCCTAATTGTACAGATAACTGAAATTAACATGCTCATCACAAAAGTGGGAATGGTGATAGCAATCGTGTGTCATTAGTGTCAGGCTTTTAATACCTGAAACACTAAGGCATGTTAAATCTTGAGTAGATAATTGCTAAATTGACTTCTTCCCCCTTTACTTATGCTGAGGACATTTTCCATCAGACCATTCATTTTTTCTATCTCCAATCTAACTCCAATACAGTGATTAGCATTTATCATTAATTAAAGCATATTATTTAGCATTCTCAAGGATTTTACTGAGAATATGTTATTAAAATAACAAAACTACGGGTTGTTCATTTTCAGCACTGACTCCAGAAGATTATTTCTAGTTTTCTTCTTTCTGTAACGCTTTCTATAAGACTAATGCATCACGGGATAGAGAAATAGCTCAGCAGTTAAGAGCACAGGCTGCTTGTCCAGAGGACCCAGGTTAATTTCCAAAACTCACATGACAGTTCACAAGTATCTGTGGCTCCCATTGCAGGGTATCTGACACTCACACAGACAGGCAATCAGGCAAAAACACCAATGCACATAAAATACAGTAGATACATAAATTTAGAAAAGAACTATGCATTGTTTCTGATCCCTGTTTATCCCATGAGACAGTCAGGAGTACAAAACTTACTAAACTTTGGCCAGAGTATCAACCACGGTGAAGAGATAGCCAGGCTGTCACACACAGACTCATAAAAAGGAAAAGGTGGGATTGTGACAGTGAGTTCTGAAGCTGATGAACAGTCCATGGGGTTTTGTATTGATTCTGTAAAGAATGAAGAAATGATTAAATGAAGAAAAGGTAATAGGGTTTATGTTTCCACTTACAGGCAAAGGAACCTCAAATATCATGGTATAATAGAGCTTGTGATTCTTTTTAATGGAATTTGAGTTGTCCGCATTATATTTCGCTATATAAAAAACTCATATATATATATATGTATGTATATATACATTAATATATGTATGTAACAAAATGTATCATTTTATATACGTACTTTAATAAATTAAATTTGTAACAATAAAACCAAGACAAAAGTCATGTAGGTAGTTAAAGGAACATATATAAGTATGTCTAGATATATATATATTACATACAGTGATATATTTATAATCACATGCTTATTATACACACATGTAAATGCTAGAGAGTTATATCTATGTGCATAAATATATCTATCTTCAGGTTATATCATTATAAATTGCTGTAATGATAACTCAGTAGCTATGAACATGCTAAGCATCCAGATTTTCTCTTCTAAATGCTCTTTTGTAATTAAATTCTGCTTAGAAAGGGGCTTGGTTCAAGACCTCTGGTAATCATAGGGTACAAAAAATCTTGGTTGATTTTAATTTCACCATCCTGAAGGTAAGACATAGTCAAAAAATGATGGATTGTCAATTAAACTCAAGACCACTGCTGAAGAGTTCCTACTGGCTAGTGCTAAAATGATAATGAAAATGAAGATAAGAAGACTGTAATATGTTCAATATAATATAAACGTAGAGCTTCATCCTCAAAAACACAGATATACAGGAGCTCCTCATTAACTGGAACACTAACCAATAAGTGTAATAAATGCCATTAAGATGTCACTATTTAAATTAATTATCTTAAAAACTGATTCACATAAGCACCATAAAGATGCTAAACCAATGAGCAAATATTTGGCAAGGGCAGGATACTTTTGGAACTGTCTGATAAGTTACCTACAATAACAAAGACTGGGACAGCCATCCGGAGAGAACTACCATCTAAACGCAACTTCAATGTTGTTACCATTGAATATCTGACCCACACCAAGAGTGACTGTGATGATTGATGGCTCACAAAACACAGCAGGGCAGGGAAACAAGGGCAGTTCCTCTATTCTACTCTATTGTCTCCCTGGATTCCCACTACCAGTGGTCATGGTAGGCCAGATGTTTACAGATAAAATGCCAGAACTGTGTATAGATGGGAAAAATTTTCTATAAAAGAAGACATGCTCATGACATCATAGTATCTGTTGTCAGATGACCTATAGCCTGGGAGATTTTAGAATTAGGTCTGGGACAGTACTCAATAAGTCTTCACACTTGGACTTAGTGTTCTTAGACTGTTTGTTCTGTTTAAAGTGTGGGACGAGACCAGAGTGGAAAAACTATAGGGAGCAAGTGATTCAGGAAGATGCACACACTTATGTGCACATGAGAACAAGGTGCTCAGCTGTGAATGGTTACTGTGAAGTGAGCTGAAACTGGAGGGAAAATGAACAGGAAGGCACAGCATATGTGATATCTTAGTGTGGACCATAGTATGAAGTAATTTCACTTCATATTACTCCATTTTGGGGTCATATAACTTGACTTTGAAAACTCTGGTCTAGAATGGATCAATTATAAAAAGACATTATTAGAACTAAACTCACTTAGCGGAGAAGCCATAGGGCAATGACTTCAAAGAATTAGCATCTAATTAATTAGCATCCAGACACAAATTTTGTTTATGTTGTCTGGCATTTAGTTTACTACTTCCTTTCTATCTATCACTTCTATTTTGCTCTAGAAACCTCCTGAGATCTCTTACCTATAAAACTTAAACAGGATTCTAACAAACCTTTTTCTTAGTCTTTTATTTCCTGTATTTAATACTGAAATCATACTGAACTATTTAAAACATTTTAATGACTCTGGTGACTTTTGTTTATTAAGACCTTCAATATCTGTCTATTACTTTTACCTAAACTATCTAGCCCTATAGGCATGCAAAAACTTCTATAGTCTTAAACATATACCTTTATAATAATGTCAATATATGAAAAAAATTCTAATGTGTTATGCTCATTAGAATCTGATATTACGCACATAAATAGTAATAATCCCTAGGTGACTAATTTATAAATAGATAGATGAATGTCATTGAAACAATTAAATAGTCGATCTTTTTTAAATAGGGTCTCCCTATATGTTCAGGTTTAACCCTGAAAATCCTGGCCATAAGTAATCCTACAGATTACCGGAGTTGATTACAGGCACATAAAATTGCATCCAAGTTGAGTATGCTCCACATGCCATGAGTAATTTAGTGTGAAGCAGAGTTCAGTGGACACGGAAGTGCCTTTGACTAGACTATGTAGTCAAAGAGCTCTGATTTCACTTTGTGGGGAACAAAAGTCCCTACTGCTGATATAAAAGTTTCCAACCAGCTGATGTTTCTATAGAAGTTTTAATAATAGAAAAACCTTGAGGCTCAGTCTGGATTTTTTTAAGTTTCCTTCTGTTCATATCTACATCTGGACAGAGATAAATATGTCTTTCTCCACATAAACATAACTCCCAGAGAGCAAATGTCCACCCCAATTGATTTCAAACCACAGCTATGAATAGACTCCACGGTGGTTCATTACTCCAGCCTCCAACTCTCCTTTATTCTCAATACATCTCACAGACAGTAAGATTTATTTGCCTATAACACTCATCTCCCTGCGTCCTCTTGCATCTTGCTTTAATATTCTTCCTCCGACTCAACATGTCAGCACTTTGAAAGAAGCATGCTAGTATTTATCAGGACCTTTTAACTCTTAGCCTGCACTAGGAATGGTAAAATTTCAGGAACCAAGGTTATGTTCTGTTTAAAAACAAATCACTGGGAGCAGAATGGTCAGAGGATATAATGCTTTCCTCCTATTACCTTGATCTGTATTACTTTTTCTCTAACTTTTTGGCATGTACATATACTAGATCTCCCCTGAAGACTTTAGAAGCCACTTGGCCTTATTTAACAAAGTGATTAGTGTTAAGATTGGTGGCCTTGGACAACTGAATCTTCCCCAGTAAATTATGACCCTAGAAATAAATGTTCTTTGCTATTCAGATTCTTTCCAGATGATAGTGTTTGTTTTTGACCTCGACTGTATTCCAAGCTGTTGGAGTTATGTGTAACAGGACTGAGAGAAGTAAAGAAGTCAAGAACAATTACCTAGTAAGTACCCTGATCCATGACAGTAGAGAGTATTTGTAATTTAGGCATTGCAATATGCCCTAATGCCCTATGCAATGTAGCTATTGATTTTTCAAAAGCAGGCCAACCCAAGAAAACCTTTAAGGAATGACTTCTCCACGCTATTTGCAACAAGAAGTAATGATAGATTTTGTCTGTAAGAACCTAGGCTGGGTAGAGGTTTGCTACTGTGGAAGTTCCACATGACCTGTGACTTAAAAACTTCCTGGATACCTCTCCAGCTCTACTCTTCCATTTTCTTTAAATAAATTTTAAAATACTTTTTATTTTCCAGAAACTGCCGGTTAAGAAGTCCAAAAAATACTACTATACCTGACAACTGATTATTCTGATTCAGAATAATGCCCTAAGGTGATCCAATACTCAAGAAACAATATGAAAACCAAAGAAAAAGATCATTTCCTTGCTAAATATTTTGAAGAATGCCATATACCCACATGGAGAAAGAAATTGGACTAAATGAAATCCATGCACAAACATGTGAGTGTACACATGGGCATGCACACTCACAAATGAAAATGGACTAAAGATATTTTAATGTAATTCTAGGATACTAACTCACTTGAATAAAACATACAAAACTATTATTTTCTTAAATATTTAATTAATTGATGTATGGGAGTGTGCATGCAACACGCATGCCACTGTGTACAAATGGAGGTAAAAGAACAGCTTGAGTGAGTGAATACTTTTTCACCATGTGAATCCAAACATGACCAAAGTCAGGTCGATAGGCTTGGTATGGCAAGTACCTTGACCTGTGAGCCATCCTGTGGACTCTAAGAAAAATATCCTTGGCCAACATTTCTTTAGATGATGACTCCCAAAGAAAAGGCAACAAAGTAGAAAAAGCAAGCAAGACTATAAATGTCTAAAAGAATTCTTAGTAAAGAGATAATTTGGTTGGCTATTCCCTTGGTTTCTGCTCCATCCCTAATCCCTGAAACTCTTATAGATGGAATAAGATTTTGCTTGAACATTTTGTGGGCGGGTTAGTGTCCCTATTGCTCAACAGGTTTCCTGCCTGTCCATAGAAGGCAGCCTGCCCAGGTTCTATAACCCCAATGCTGCAAATCACAGCTAAGAACACCTTCACTGATTCCTGGGTGTCTCCCCTATCCCAGGTCTCTGTTTCTTCCTGAGAAAATCATAACCACACCCCACCAGCAGTCAGTCAGTTGCAGATTTCCATTCATTCTCATTTCCATCTGGCCATTCCCCCTGTCCCACATACACCACCTTGAACCCCCAATTCCCCACCACATCTCCCCTCAGTTTCCTCCCTCTACCTGCCTTTCATGACCACTCCATCCACCTTCCAAGTGACATTCAAACATCCTTGCCTGTGCACTTATTCCTATCTAACCTTCTTGGGTCCATGGAATATAGCCTGGGCATCCTGTATTTTATGGCTAATATCTACTTACAAGTGAATACATACCAAGCATGTCATTTTGGGACACTATTAATGATACTTGTTATTCTTTCAGAGACAGTCTAGCATGGCTGTCCTCTGAGAGATTCTACCTACCATCTGACACAGGCAGATGTACATACCCATAGCCAAGCAGTAGATGGAGCTTGTGACTTTTATATAAAAATAGGAGGAAGGAGTATGGGACCCAAAGGGGATAGGAACTCCACAGGAAGACTAACAGAGTCAACTAACCTAGACCCTTGGGGCTTTCAGAGCCTGAAACACCAACCAAAGAACAAAAACAGGATGGACCGAGACTAGGCCACATAGCACATATGCAGCAGATGTGCAGTTTGGTCATCATGCAGGCCCGAATAACTGGAGCTGGGGCCATCCACAAAGCCATTGCCTGGACATGGGGTATGGTCTTCTATGTGTTCGCCTCAGTGGCAGAGGAAGCACCTAGCCTCAAAGAGACTTGAAGCGCCAATGTGGGGAGATAAGAGGGTCTCCATCTGTTCAGAGGAGAAGTGTAGAGGGTTATGGGAGAAGTATTGTGGAAGGGGCTGACCAGAAAGTAGGTAGTGAACAAGATGTAAAGTGAATAAGAGAGGGGGGAGGGGAACTTACAGGATGGAAGAAAATATTTCTAAGCCATCTATATAATAAGAGGTTACTCACTACTGTCCATAATACACAATGAAGTCACACAATTGGGTAGAAATAAATAAATAACCCAAGTAGAAATGGGCAAAGGGTTGAAATATGTTTTTCTCAAAAGAAGGTGTGCAAATGGAAAAGAAAGATTTGTAAAGGTTTTCCACATCACTCTTCTCCTTCAAACTATACATCAAAACAAAACTAATACATGCTTTGCATCTGATAGAGTGGTTATTATTTAAAAAAATATATTAAATGACAAACATCAGTGAAGGTAAGAAGAAAAAAAGAATACTGTCAGGTTTGCTACTGCTATTGTTGTTGTTTAGAAAATCAATTTGATATAACCAGTATGGAAAACAAATTTTGAACTCTCATCCAAATTAAAAAGAGAGCTGTCATATGACCCATAAATCATAGTTTCTGGGTTTATTGTGACAGAAAGTGAAATCACTATCTTACATAACTCTCTGCACACCTGTCATAATTATAGTATTCAAAACAAGAGCTAAGACAGGTGGATGTTCCAGATGTCCATCAATGGATAAAGACAACTTAGACGTATGTGTTTATACAACATGTACACACACACACACACACACACACACGCACACACACACACACATACACACACACACACACACACACATTCATTCTGAAACTAGAAGGAAGTCTTCCATTTGCAATAACAGGAATGAAGGATGAGTTGAAAGACAGGTATCCCATCACCTGTGTTAACTGTTCAAGCTAAAATAATGACATTGAACAGAGGAGTTAGGAGACTGACTGTGGGTACCTGGGATGGGGGACAATGAATAGATGGCCAGAGGTATAAAGTTTCTACTACTGGGACTACTTACCGATGTCTGAGGTGCTGCAGGATAGATGTAAATGCCAATAGGCTACATACGTCACATTTGCTAAGTGGTAGATCTCAAGTCACCACACATAATGAAAATAAAAGGGAGAAAAACACCTCTATGTGCAGTACCAGATAAGCTGAGTAGCTTCATAGTGGTAATGAGCTCATAATATTGATATCTGTTGAACCCCCAGTTGTCTGCCTCACATGTATATGATTTTATCTGTGGACTATACCTCAATAGATAGGGAAATATCAGACTTCAGTATATCAGGTTTGGATTAAGGAAAGTAGAATACTGCAATAAAAGATTTTTTTTTTTTACAAAGTTGTACTTAAATTTTTGTTGTTGCTGTATCAGGAAAGTCTTTGAGAATATTCTACTCTGAAACTTCTCAAACTCCTTCCCAGGACATTTCCACAAACTTGAAGGAATATTTTCATATTCCTTCAAGCTACAAATGCTAACCCCTCACTGTGGACAGGGTAAAAACAGAATAGCTATCACACCAAAAAGGAAGTCATGAGGAGATAAAAGATTATGAGCGTTCTGCAAATAGCAAAAGGTGACGACCATTAGAAAGGATGATTTTTACAGGATTAAATGCAATCTCTCCCATTGAATCCAGGTAAGGCAGTCCTCTGTTACGTATGTGCTGCGGGCCACAGACCAGCCTGTGGATGCTCTTTGGTTGTTATCTTAGTCTCTGGGAGCTCTGAGGGGGAGTCCAGGTTAGTTGATACTGGACAGGGGGCCAATATTTGGAATGTAAATAAATATAGTAATTTAATAAAAATACAATTTTTTATAAAATCTCACAAAAAAGTATGAGTTTTTCAAAACTAGAGGGAAGAATCAATGAAATACTTATATGTACATACATATCAATGGTCAGGGAACATAATGCAGAAGGACAGACTGACTCTACTATAGTCCAGGGTAACATGGTTACCAACCATGCACTGTCAGCTACTCCAGAGTTCTGAAGGGTGTGTTCAGGTACTGTCGCATCAGGGCTCTTGGCCATAGTCTGATTAAGAAATGACATCATCTAGCCATGACTGTCTTGATTAACTCTATTCTCCCATGATGCTATGAGCAGACAATTCAGGCAGTTTTTTTTTCTTCAGTGGTTCACTGATCAGACAAATAATACACAAGTCAGTGACTTCAGTAAGATATAGTCTGATTTCTGGCTGTGCTCGTTTGGTTTATGTCCCCCTTCAACATGGAAAACTTATGAAATTCAAAGAAAAACTCTGGGAAATGAAGTCACATTCTTACTGGTAAACTTTGTAACCTTGGGCTGACCCTTCAATCATGGCAAGCATTTTCAATTATGTCCACTCCTCTTTTGCCTAATCTGAATGGCTAATGCTATGCTTCTCAAATATTTGGTCATAGGAACCCTTTAAAATGTTAACTGGGGTGAATACTAATGACAGACAGACATAAGGGCAGCAGCACGGGGATGCACATGAAGAGAATCCCGAGACACATAGCAATTAATTTATCTCCAAATATATCAAAATTGAAAAATATAAACTTCTACTCATTCATCTATTGAGAAGCTCTAAATTTATTCACACTAAATGAACAAAAAGTGCTTCTCAAAAGTAGTAGAGAAGATTATTTTTGCATTAATAAGGCATCTTATTAATACCTGACTTAATCAGAAAGGCATTACAATCTCATCTTTCCTTTTGCATTTGATGTGTTTGGTTGAAATACACAAAGAAAACCTAGGGAAAGGTGAGGTGTGCTGATGGCTTTTCATATACTTGTGTAAATTCTTCTGTCTCGGTGATATACTAAAGGAAAGAAGAAAGATCTTGACAGTTATCCGAAATTCAGAATCCGAAACTACTTCAATGAATGTCTATTAATTTGACACATTAAAAAAACCACTCGTCCATTTTACATTCGTATCACTTGGCTCTTTTACTTCAGATTCACTAAGACATCCTTCCCCATACTGAGCTATTAAAAAATACAAATATATTGAGTTGTGACAATTAAATGTTGACAGATCCCATTATCCAACATTTAAAAGTCAATATTCATAAACACGTCTACAAATTTTACTTCATTTCTTTTCTAAATACTGCAGTGCTATCAAATTCATTGTAATAGATACATATTTCAAATGAATACTTACCTGAAACAACAGGTTTATAATTGCAAAGCACATTGCTATTTTTCTCCTCTGATGTTATAGGTTCCATTCATTCTTTTAAAGCCTGTCTGTTAAATGTCTGATCTCAAGGAGCCATTGTAGACTGCTGGGTCTTTCAAGTCAGAATGTTCCTTTTAAAAAGTCACCAGTTAAGCTTAAGCTCAAAAAAATGTACATATGCATTTCCCAAAATGTTTGCCAAAATGCCCAATAAGCAATCCCATTGGAGTCATAGGCACTACAATGCAGGATCCTCAAGGAAGGTGCACTAACATCTACTGACACTGGGCCAACAGCCAAAATGAAATTGCTTAGATTCATGTTAGTCACTCCACACTCATTCTCAGAGTCACCTATGTGTGCAATTGACTTTTCTGAAGCTGCCATGATACAAAGTAAGATGCCACACCAGAGTCAAAGTGCAGCAGGAAATGACGGTGACACCCAGTCTGACTCCAAGGTTTGAGAATCAGTTCAGTGACCCACTGGTCACATCCTGTGATGAACTGACCTCTGTCCATGGGAAAATACTACTTTTATCAAGTTCCTGTAGGTTGTTGGAATGAACCTCTTAATAAAACAACGCAATTATGCCTAATTGTATTGGTTTTTAGATTGTTCCAGAGCTCAAGATTTTAGAAAATCTCTAGCACACTTTGGAGCAAAGTTAGAAGAGAATGCTTGGTATGAATTTTTTTGTATTATCACAGATCAATAAATAAGTGTGAACCAAGAGTGGAGATATTTAATAAAATACTATTTTCAACACATCAATAGTCATTAGCTTTTTATTTTCCTCTCATTAATCAACAACAACAACAAACTGCTAAGGAAGAGTTGTGCCACTGTCTTGAGTCATACGTTCAACCAGATTGCTTTTGTTTGCTTCTCCAGAAAATGTCTACATTGGAAATGGCAAGTACTTTCTCAGTGTCACTGCAAAGATATTTAAACCTTACAGGATCGCTGAAAAAGACGATTTGTTTCCCATACTGTAAAAACCTGAGTATTATTTATCATAATCTATAAAACACCTGGTTACAGAATGCTCAAACAGAATCAGCAGTCAGCACAATGACTGCTTCTGTAATATGAGTTGCTGGGCAAATTCTACTTATTAATCTCTGGCTCACTAATAGCTTGTTCTGTGAGTCACTGCCTTAGAAACCTGGGGCAGGCTCAGTCTGGTTTATGAAACTGTCCTTTGTTCTTAGTCCTCCTGAGAACAAATGGTCTCCTCTTGAACTCTTGCCCCAGGCTTCTTCAAAGTTCCTGACAGTGGGGCCAAGATTTCTTTATGAGTATTACCCCCAGTCTTCTGATGATTTGATCTACTGAACAAGGCAGCAGTTTCAATTTGAAATAACAAAATACGATACTAGTTAATATGAGCAAAAGAGAAATGTATTACAAATGAACCAAGTAGCTCACAGTAAGAATTAGAAAGCTGGCATGCCAGGCTCGGGAATAAATCAAGGAAGAGAAAACAGTGTGATCAAGTCCTGGGTGGTTGTATTTGGAAAACCTACTGTCTTTGAAGAGTAATCACTTCATCAGGCATCTATGTCCCTACTGCAGATACTGCAGATACACTTTAACAGAGCCCTCGTACCTTTGCCATTTCCTCAAGACTCATTTTCCTAAGTGAGAACAAGTAGTTTACTGTCTTTAGTCATAGAGCCATGCTTTTGATGTCAGGGGCTAAGGAGAACATTTTTCCTTTCTCTATTTTCTATTCTCATCTGTTGAGATCTTCAATCAAAATAGGACTTCCAAGGTCAAACAGTTAAACTGACAAATGTCAATATTATTAGTCCACTAGCAAAGGACATCCAAACACATACCCCCTCCCCAATCTATAACAAAGAAAAACATCTATCGGTAAAATGCCTGCCTCAGTGTGAGAGCATTAAATATCCATGGTTAATCCACCAAAATATATGGCCAGTCTCTCCTCATTATGCCATTTCCTGTAAATGGTAAGTTCTATTTGTATTATAATATTCTTAAAACTATTACCCTAATAACTCCTTTTAGGTATTTAGAGTATGGCATATGAAGCAGAAAGTTATCAATTCCATTTTATAATTATCTAATTAATGCATAAAAGGAAATGTGCAGATTTTGTGGCATGCTTAAGCATGCTACCAATCACTATAACATAGCTGTTACCTATAACTTCTCTTTTCCCATCTGAGCATAAAGAACTATCTGAGTAAGTGACAAGAAGTTTCACATGGGTGGATCTGTATACTCTGGGGTGTCCTGACAATGTACAACTAAACCTGTTTAACACCAGGATGTACCAGGTTCTAAGGAAGTCTCTGAATGTTATTCATTCTCTTATCAGATCCATGGAAGAGCAACAACCATGTTCCCTGGAGAAGGAGACTCAAACACACTTAACAGATAATATAATCCATTTTACTTTGTTCCTTTAGGACTAAGAAGTGTCTGACATGAGAGGCAGAAATCTAAGAGTCAAGTAAAATGGAACCCTTACTGGCTTTTCTTGGACACTAAAGTCTATAAACTAGTAAAGGCAAAAGTACAAAAACTAGAAAGCAAAAGGAAAATAAATCCATACTAGGTAATCATATGATATTATTGCCTGCACCAAACCCTCCAACTACTGTGATTTTTATTTCACATCTTTAAAATTCAAGGTGCCTAGGATCAAGGTGCAGGCACACCTCTGTTTGCTGAGAAGTGATTTCTGCTCCCAAAAGGACCCTCCTTGGTTGTGTACTTGTATGAAGAGGGCAAAGGTGTTAAAACCCTTTCTCTTCACAAAGTAGAAGGGATAAATGGGCTAAAAAGCTGTGAACTCTCATTAATCCACTAATCCAATTTGTGAGGACCACACTTATATAGCCACGTGGTAAAATCTGCACCTCGGTACTCTCCATATTAGATACTTTTCTCATTACTGTGACAAACTACCTGTCAAAATAAATGTAAGGGAAAAAAGATCTATTTTGGTTGGTGTTTTGAGTTATGGTGTGTCTGGTAGGGAAAGTATGGTAAACTTCATAGTGGCAGAAACATGTGCTTGGAGCCCCCTAATATATTACATAACCAAAATGCAGAAAAATTAGTCCAACTATGACCCTAAGGTTTATCCCACAGCAATCCACTGTCTCATAAAGGGTCAACAACCCTTAAAATACCATCACCAGCTAAGGCAGAATATTTGCATGAGCCTATGGTGGCTATTTCACATCTTAAATACAATGGCATAATACTGACAAGTTTCAAGATAAATTGAAAGCATGCATTCAGACCATGAGGGTACTGTATATTCTTATACATGGTATGGCATGGTGGTAAAAATATTATCCAATATGATTTTGAAGTATTAGTAGAAATATTAGTCATAAACATAGCTAAAGGTTTATTTCAAGAAGCAATCAATGTGCCTTTCATGATTGGGGGCAAATATAATCAAATATAATCTCTATAACTGGATAACTGACAGGTTCTACAAGAGATTGATGGATTCCCTGTGGCTTGAATTGATTCCTACTTATGAAAAGTTGTTCACTCAGCAGTATAAGATTACAGATTGGCTTTTATGTGGGAAAGTAAATGTACTAGGCACTAAAAGGACTGAGTGAATCCATTGCACAACCATTTGGATGGATAGAAATGGGTGTAACCTACATTCATTAAATGTGGATCATAAAGTTCCCCTCCAGAATGGTTCTCTTGATATTGGTTACCGTCTATTTAGATATAAAAATCCACACATTTTGAAGCTTAGATGGAGGTTCATTCATGTACTTTCTGGTCTGATGATTTGCCCTTACCCCTATAGCCACTGTCATTATATATTAAGTCATCCTTCCTTCAAGCAAAAGAACATTGAGGTGTGCTTCTACTGCTCTCTATGTTTGAAGGACTCCTTCTTCCTTTCACTTATGTCTTCCCTAAGAGGAGTTAAAACTTTCTTGTCAACCACTGGGGCTTACATCAAACATTTTTTTCATTGCACAACCATAGATAAGCCATGCTTGAATTAATTTTTCTCTTGAAATCACTTGAATCTAATTTGCTCAGCACATTTCAGACATGCAAAACACTGTTACTGATCTTAGACATCATGATACACAGCAACAGCATGAACCTTTTTCTATTTAACTGAAATCATGTGTCTTTTGACCACATGTCAAAAATTCCTCTCAATCAGCGTCTAGTGACAATTTTATGTCTGTAAGCTTTTTGCTCTATACTCCATGCAGAAGTGAGATCATATCTGTTTGTCTATTTGTCTTTGATATATTTTATCCAACACATGTTCCATGTTTACTCATCTTGTAAATGATAGTTTAATTATTTAAGGCTGAATAGTTTTCATATATATATGTATATGAAACACACAATTTACATTTTTGCTATATACAAAAGCAATGTTACAGGAGGAAAATATTGAAATATTATTTCTTTTTTGAGAAACTCCAATGATAGTTTATATAAAAAGCTGCACTAATTTATGTTTCCTTCAAGAGTGTGTAACAGTCCCTTTCCTCTGTCCCTTATGAATGTTTAATATCCTTTGTAACTTAGATAATAACTATCCTAACAATTGCAAGGCAATAATTCCTCTTGGTTTTAATTTGAATTTCATAATGACTTTTGGCAATTTGTATGTCTCATGTTGGATTTGAGGTAAGGTCATCATTGCTCAACAGTAAAAATTAGTAATTTTTGCTATTAATGAATTACAAATGCTGGTGTTTAACTTTTGTCTGACCTACATCTTTAAAATACACTGCTTGTTTGCCATTGGTTCCTCTGCACCATGTTGCTCTTTATCATTTCTGTTTGATTCAATATCACTCACTCATGTGTCGATTCTTGGTACTTTTGCCTTTGGGTCAAACTCAACCATCTTTGCTTAAGCCAGTGAGTGGAGATTCTGTCTTTTCTAATACAAGTATTTTTTGTTGCTTCTGTCTTCAATCGCCATTTAATTGCTTGCATTTGATATTTGGCTAGACTAAGAATATGCTATTAATATTGGAGTGTGATATATTGAAATTTTTCTGCTTATTGGTTCTAACGAACTGGTACCTTCAGGATTTTCTACATTTAAGATAATATCATGTGCAAATTAGATGACCAAACTTTTAATTTTCATTGTTTTTATTTTCTCTTGCCTAATTTCTTTGGCTTGGATTTAAATCTAATTTTGAATAAAGATGATTAAAGTAGGCAGACTTCCTTGCTCCTAATCTAAAAGAAATCCCCAGTATTCAACACTGACTAAGACAGCAGCTAGTATAATATAAATGTGAAAGTTATGAGATTATATAACCACAATCAGATGTGAGAACTCTACTCTTCATTACTCAAGTTGAGTTAAGAGAATAAGAAACAAAGGCAATACTACCCAAAGACTATACATGGACTGACCCTGGGCTCCAACCTCATAGGTAGCAATGAATAGCCTAGTAAGAGGACCAGTGGAAGGGGAAGCCCTTGGTCCTGCCAAGACTGAACCCCCAGTAAACGTGATTGTTGTGGGGAGGGTGGTAATGGGGAGAGGATGGGGAGGGGAACACCCATATAGAAGGAGAGGGGGAGGGGTTATGGGGATGTTGGCCTGGAAACCGGGAAAGGGAATTACAATCGAAATGTAAATAAGAAATACTCAAGTTAATAAAGAAAAAAAAACATTAAAAAAAAAGAAACAAAGGCAATAAGAAATAATCAGGCCAGACATAGTGGCACATATCTTTAATCCCAGTACTCAGGAGGCCTAGGCAGGCAGATCTCTGTGAGTTCTAGGGCAGCCTAATCTATAAAGCAAGTGCCAGGACCAACTGGTACACAGCTGAAACAAACAAATAAATAAACAAATAAACAAATCAGTCTTTTTCATCCAATTTAAAGAAATACCCAGCATGCATCCCTACTGAATGTTCTGGAAACACATTCTTCATAGGGCATGCTCAGGGCACACAAATAGAACCTCATTTAAATTTGGAGCACTTTCGTCTTCAGTGGTGATAGAGAAAACTTTCTGAATTTAAAGACATCATAGATTACCACCATTATATGCATTACAGAAACAAAAATGTCTTATGAAAGTTTGAAGGGCTGAAACAAATAGAAATAAAATGGTAACCAGAAAAACAGGATCAAAACCATAAGAGTTATTTAATTTATTAAAACTACTTAACAGTTTTATAAATACACTGGAGATCAGCAATTAGATATCTCTGGTATATACTTATGTCTATAATTAGATTTATTTACATCATGTGCATATATAATTTCTGTTATAATTTAGGCATTGATTTCAAAGTAAATCTTTAACTGTTTTTCTTTCCTAGAGTATAATTAAAGAGTCATGTCTGAGACCTTTTTTAACTTCTCAGGAGATGTAAAAAAAATGAAGCTTATAGATCTATTTCTGGATACATTATAGGAGCAGGTACATCTAAAATATATTACATATTAGATGAAGATAGGTATCTACAAATGGGTACATCCTTATAAGATAATAGTCTAATGAATCTTGTATTACTTTATTTTTAAGCCTAAGGCGCAAAGCCTTATGAGGTAATTTAAAAATAAACACAACTGAATTCTATTGCCTCAGAGACCAAGGACTTGTACATATATAACTCAGTTAGTTTACCAGCACTTCAGTTCAAAAGGCAATAAAATTTGTGAGTTTTCAAGCAGTGTTATCCACTACTAAAATATTAAATCATATTTGTCAACTTTCACCAACAGTGGTGAAGATGGTCTTATTTGAATTATTTTATACCACCTTTTACCCGAAAGTACCATGGTTCTATTGCCTGAAGCTGTCCTTTTCTTTCCATTGTATCATTTGGCACTGGAAATTCTCCCATTCAAAATCCATCCCTACCACAGAACCAAGCTTCGCAAATTAACCAAAATGTTATTCAAACTGTCTGATCTAGAAAATATTCACTTTTATATATCAAGGATAAAATCATAACATGGTAACCTTACAAAGTAGTTAGTAATGATGAGAAAACTGGCGTACACTGAGAGCAGAGGGGTATGAGAGATGAGGATAGATCCAATCTGAGAACGTCCATCTCTTATGCTAAGGACCAATTCCAGCTCCCCATTTCATGAACCTAATGCACAATCATCTCTGTAAGTCACCTACCAGGAGGGACTCTTCTTAGCTTATTCTTCTTACGAGTTTGGTTTTTGTCTAAAAAAGGAAGAGCTCTACCACACTACTAAACTGAACACAATTGAAGTATACATACATATGACTTTGTATGAGTAGATTTCTACCAAATTTCTGTTATATCAAAATGAACAAGTGAGGACTAGGAGAATATAATTTTTATGAATCTTTTAGGATATGTTCTGTTACCTGAGGGTCCTTATGGCAGTGCCTCCCGTGGGATTTCATAATGAGCACATGGGAGTCAATAGTGTAGTAAACTAATGGATTTGATGAAAAGTACCTGCTTCCAACATAAAAAATGTTTTGAAACACAATCCATGAGATACAAAAACAATTCATTAAGTTTTCAAGTGACACAACAAAATTGAAATAATCATAAGAACTGTAGAAATGAAACAAACAACCAGTATCATTTCTCTCCAACAATCTAAAAGTGTCAAGTCTACACAAAAATACACCTAATGACCAGCTGTATACATTAATTTTTTCCCTCTACTTAGCTTATAAATAACATATGTTTGCCATCCAATAGTAATGATCTCAAAGAATATGGAAATTGCCATGAAATTAGAAAAAAAGAAGAAGAAAACCTAGAAATCAAAAGAAGGGAAAGAAGGGAAAATCAGACAAAACTGGAAACTCAAAATTTCATCACTTGGAGTCTGAAGAAATGACACAAATGACAAAGGAGAATGAAAAATGACAAGATCAGCAGCACCCAGCTAGAGCCTCCTTAGTCATGTGTCTTCAGTTGCAATTTCACTCTGAGATGATCACAATCCACTGAGCACCCATGTTGTACCCTGCATTGAGAAACTTCCGATGTCTGGTGGTATCTATGAGCCATGTGCTCTCCTTATTTGGTAGCACTCCCAATCCACTTTTTTGTAGAAAATGATTGTTAAACACCTCAATCAATACTGGTAAGGATGAACGCTCAAGTCAGCTCTTATACTCATTCAACTCTCCTCTTCATACCTTCAAATAACTTCCAGAATTCCTATTAACATTGCAATCAGTTCTTAAGGAATAATGTGGTCAATGACAACTCATGGCCTCTGTGAAAGGATAACCTTCTAGAGCAGTGATTCACACCATGCACGCACAGAACCACCACCATCCCCATCCTGTGGAAACTTTTCAGAAATGTAACTCCACCTCCTAACTTCCTCACTCACAAACTAAAGCAGAACTCAGGGATTGAAGAGGAATAAATTGTCAACTTCTAGCATGTGTTGTACTCATTTGAGAACTTTATTTAGATGTAGGTTCTGATTTTATAGATCTTAAATGAGACCTGTGGCATTTCTAATAAGATCCTAGGTACTAGATATATTAGTCAACAAAATGTCAAGTACCGTTATTTACATTAAAGTTGAACTAATTAAGTGAAATAAGAAATTCAGATCCTTGGTCACATTATACACATTCCAGAATCTCAGTAGCAATGTGTGACAAGAACCTATCGTATGGGAAAACTCAAAATACGACACTTTCATCGTTACAGAAATCTCTGTATCTCCATTCTTTCTTAGTGTTTTGACAATTTCATACAATGTGGTTTAATCATATTATACTCTTTTCTAACTCCTCTCAGATCCATCATGCCTTTTCTACCCACCAACTTACTGTCCTCTCTTCTTTTAACTTCATCAAGCACAGTTTGTGCTGTTCACATATGCATGGCTGTCTGCAGGAACAATGTTAACTTACCAGGAGCGAGAACCTTAAAGAAAGCTGACTCTTCCTCTCCTTGAAGCTATCAACATCTCGGGCATAGATAGGCTGTGGCGCCTTCCCCTGCCATGCTGGGATTTGGTCTGTTGTGAGCATTCATGAAGCTCGCTCATTCTATCACAATTGCTGTGGGTTCATATCTACTAATGTCTAGAGGTGTCTAGAAAACTCTGTTTTCTTGTAGTCACACAGCATTGGGCTCTTACAATCTTTCTGGACTCTCTTTTGCAATGATGCCAGAGTCTTGGGATTAGAGGAAGTGATACAAATGTCCCATTTATCTACTGAGTACTGCATAATCCTTTTATCCTATGCATCTTGACCAATTGGGTCTCTATGCCAATCATCATCTCTAGTCAAAGGATTTAGGTGAGTCTAATGGAAATGCATTATACTCACGAGTGAAATTTTCAAGCAAAGGCTTTTAATTCTTCTTTGTTAGTAATGAGTATTGGTGTGGTTCGTTAACTGTATAAGGTAAGGAGATTCACATTTAGTACAGCAATAATTTAGGTTTCTATCTGTTCAATAACTAGATATGAAAATGTGATTTCACAGGTTCCTTCAATCGCAAAGTTATTTCCAAAGCAATCATTTTGGACTATGTGCTATTCTACACACAGGAACACCTCACTGAGCAAAATGCTTCAAATCATAGTCTCAAAGATCTTGTGTGACATGTATCATTCATGCCTATGGTTAGAGCAAATATTGCTATAAATGAGTTCACTTTCAACAGGAAACAGAAATTGTATTGGCAATGCCCAGAGCACTTCCCTCCTCAGCGTGAGATATAATCAAAACTCTTTGGCACTTGAGAACTAAAATTCTCCCATAAATCCCTCCTGAAGGATACAGCTCAGAGAGCTCTGCATTGGACCAGATGCTATAGAAGCATTTTTCCAAAATAGTCTCCTATGAAACCCTGAAAGTTCACTTTACAACCTCCTTATATGTGTCCAAAGCCCTCCTTAGCCCAATAAACAACCCAGCAGAGCCATCCTGTCATTCCTACGCCAGCAATTAATCTCGTGTGACTTTTCAAGCCAGTGCCACCACTTTCTCTACACAACAAAAATAGCCTATTGTTTCCTGCTAGATTTTTTCTTTCTAAAGTACTGCTATGTGTTTTCTGGGTAGCAAATACTATCCAACAGAGAGAGGCAAGCTGGCAGCATGGGAATAACTTGTGGTTCAGCATATGGTTCCTTCCCTGCACAGAAGCCGACTACAGCTCTGCAATCATCCCATTCATTGGTCTGAGCTAAACTTCTGATGGAAAAACGTAATGAGGCTGTCTGAGCCACCATCACTCCAGAAACAACCGCTGGATCTCAGAGAGCGGGAACAGAGGAGTCCATTCAAAACTACTCTGTTTTGTGCAGGCTTCTATGCCTTTTAATCCCCCAAATCCATTTTTTATCAAGTTAAATGTCATCTTGGGGAAGGATCACAACATTTGAGGGTTGGCATACCTGCCTTTATCTAGGTGGTGATTTTTCTCAGAGACAGTTTTCCCCAGATTACATTGACTATAAAAAAAATGGGAAGTCTTTGTCCATGCTGTTGGTTTTTAACATCATAAAAACTAACATTTCAAAGTCTCGGCACATTGTAGGTGCTCAGGACCCATATCAATTGTTCAAGAAATTGTCATATTTATAACCCTTGATTTCTAAATTGGATAATAGTCAAAAACCTGACCCACCAACAATGGAGCAGTGGTCTTCAATGTGCCTTATATCATATGCACATGAGTGAGAACTCAATGGCAAACAGAATTAGCTTCTCACCGATTATTAATAGATACACTCATAGCTTAATTTCATAAAGTTATGGAACATCTTTCAATGAAAGCTCATTGATAATCTGATGAAAAGAGATAAAGGTGACAATTGCTACTTAAAATGGGTGTGTGTCTTGTTAGGGGGCGGGGGAGCAAAGTACAGAACAGAACTAAGTTCCCAGCAGAACTTACTAATTGCTGTCAAGTCAATAAAGCTTCTTTGTAAAACAAAGCAGGGTGAATAAATAGCTTTTCCAAGGTTACACAGGATTAGAATACAGGTGCGCAGCCCTGAGGCCAAAATTACATATTTTGTACATTGAACAGATGTTTACAGAAAACAGTGCTAGGGACTGGGTCAAGATTTTACAGGGATTAAATGTGATAAAGCCTAGCCCAACTCTGAACCTGGTGAAGCGTGGGGGAGGCAAGTGATTTCATGAGCAGTTAATTACAATATGAAACACAGGAAACTGGTGCAGTGGATACAAAACAACAGAGAAATGAAAAAGAAATAAACTACTTTGCTAGGACATTGACATCTAGAGTAACTGCTTTCAAAGGCAGCATTAAGAACAGAATAATAAAATATAACAAGAACATACCAAGAATGAAAGACAAGATGAATGAAAACATGGAATCAGGAAAGTTCCTTCTAGAAATACTAAGTAGATCTTCTTTGCTGGAACAAAAGTAGCACAGGGAGGAAGGGCGAGAAGTAAGAATTTCACTTTAATTTTTGTTCAGCGTTGTGCAGTTCTGAATGCCTGGCCAAAGGCTTAGACTTGATCCTGTGGTCAGACACCCATCACTGAAAGATTATGAAGTCTTCAGTGAAATGTTTGAATCTGTGTTTTAAGGGCATTGATCTGATGATACCAATGTAGGATGAAATAGACATTGAACAACCCAATGGTGATTTTTATAACTTGGTGACTTATCTTAAAACTTACTCTCTAGGGAATTAAATCACTACTAGTGACTTTGTGTCTCAACCAGCAACAAATCAGCAAACATTCCTCTCCAGGAATTAGAAGAGAAAGACTACAATTTATTATTACCTGATTAATAGCTAACACCTATTTATTCTTTGTGATTATGAGCTCTCAATTAAGGAGATAAAGTTTCAACTTTTAGATAATAAAAGTAGTGGTTAAATGTCATGTCCACAGTCAAACAGAAAGGGATCACACATAGAGTCTAATTCCAGTCTGGTAAGTCTGAGACTTGTGATCCTGTACTGTGCAGAAATTTTAAAACCACTTAAGCAGAGTCACAGTTATGGCTGATAATGTCTTAATGCTGAAAATGATGTATTTGCTACTATTGACAGGGGAAATGCTCCTGTAACAGAGGTATATCAAGATCATACAGTAAAGGTAGTCATGAAGTAGTCCTGACTTTAAACTCACCCTGAGCTTTCATTAATCCTTGGAAACTCATCAAAAGAGTCAAACAATAATAGACCAAGATAGATCAATGGTTCTCAACCTGTGGGTCACAACCCCTTCAGGGTGTTGAATGAACCATAGGGGCAGCAATGAGACTCCTGTGTATCAAATACTTTACATCATAATTCATAACACTAGTAAAATCACACTTATGAAGTAGAAATGAAAAGGAAGTTTATGGTCAGAAAGGGCACACAACATGAGGAAACTGAATCAAAGAGTTGGACCATTAGGAAGGTTGAGAATCACTGAGATGTCCTCGGATAAATGTTCTGGGAGATGCATGCAGTGAGACCAGGACCTAACTGGCAAATATTTTCCAACATTTGTTGTTAGTAAAGTCTGGACTATAAGGCCTTCTGCTAACATGGTCTGACTTCTGGTTTTAGTCAGTCTGTTCAAATAAACAGTGAATGCGAACGGAAAGAAAATTGATTTAGACTTAATCCCATCAAAAGAGAAACATACATTCGCATCCCCTTACTTCCCAATCTTGCACATCTCATCGACAAATAAAAAATTCATGTATATAAATAACTTGAAGCACTGGAATGTAAAATCTTCACTGCACATACGGCATTCTCATTATACTAACATGGGGTTTTCATAGGCCCAGGGCCTACTTACTGTGATTGTCTAAATTCGAATATCAGCTTGCATACCTCACAGTTAGGTTTCATTGGTATTACTGCTTAAGATGAAAGAGATTTCATCTTAAATTTCTCATCTATGCACTAAGATGCTAAAAGTGTTTACTTCATAAATTGAATCAAATGAGTTATATATAAAATAACCAATAGTGACCAGCATGGAGAACACATTATGTAAACCTAGCAACTTTTCTTCATCCATAGAACAAATATTTCAAGACACCCAGTTCATATCATAAACCATAAATAGTGCTAACCCCTATATATGATAGTTTCCCTAAAAATATAATTATGGACAAGATTATTATTGGACATGTTAACTTATAAACAAAAATAGCTCATGAAATAGAATAATTATACTAACATTATGACAGTTATTTAAAGATGTGCTTTACTATAGGAATATACCTGTTATTTTCATGCTCTTTGAAATACAGGCTGCTAAAACCATAGAAAGTTAAATGCAGGTTGAAAGAGACATTGGTTCATGCTATTTTTTTCTGCTGTGGTTACTCTTGCCTCTAGTGATGTCTATTGCCATTGTTTTTATTAATTATTTTTTATTCTTTATGTCAGAATACCACTAGTTTATAAATCACACAGTAAGTTCAGTTTGTTGAAGGAATGGTTGGATTAATGAAACTTTTACAACAGTACTTGTATAAGATTAATTTCTGCCTGTCAGATCCTAGGCAAGCTCAGATTTCAGGAAACAAGTAACTCCTAGTGTTCAAGATGCAATGGGACCAGAATGCAATGGATAATAAATTATGGCTACTGGAGTGGGTTGGAGGGTAACATAAGGCATCAGAGATTTAACATGTGACCTACACATTCTAAATAGTTATTCTTTATGGAAAGTCTAGAGATCATTATGATTAAAATGATGCTGAGATACAGAGGGAATTTTACAACCTCATTGGCCCAGTCCTTTCATTTTTCATGTAAAGTGACACAACACAGATTTTGTTCACTGAAAATAGTTCTAATTAGTTTGGTGATTTCTAAATATGATTTCAGCATTGTTTTCTTTTTTAAGACCACTGTACTTAATCACCTGAACTTGAATTCCTCTCATATACTATCCAGTGGATCTCAAGTGGAAAACAAAAGAGAAATAATGAATATTTATTTTTTACCCAAATATGAATATTTCTGGGTACAATTTTATTGAGCCTCTAATGAAGGCCTGGTAGAACACTTATCAGTTAATAGAGTATGAATACCAAAGAATAGTGTCCATATAAACTAAAGAAAGTTAAGAAAATTTTTCCTATGTAGGCATTGCATAATTCATATTACTTCATGATACAGCAAGAGATTCAAGCCTAAATTACAGTTGAAAATATTCCACTGCTGAATTTGGTAGATTGTTATTTGTATTTCTTCACAATGAAGAGGATTGCCCTGGTTTGAGGTTACTTGAGCTTGGCTCCAATATCTTATTCTGATAAACTTTTACTAAGTCCCTCTTAATGAGGCCTCCCTATATTTGGCTAATGGAAGAACTTTACAAAGCCAATGAGTTCTGCTCCACTTGTCAAATGTGACCAGAAGATTTCTAACTTCAACAGGGGAAAGCGCAAGATCTGCAAGAACCACTTGGAGAGTGTTCCAGAGGGCGGCGTTCTGGCACTGCAGAGTAGAAACTTTAGAGATTACATATTCCCAGTTCCTCCCCAAGGTCTTTGCTCACTGTCCTCACTTGTGAGACAGTGGCCATGAAGCAGTGGGACAAAGGACGAATGCTCCGGAGGAGGCCACAAATGTGCCAATATGAACTGGAGCTACTCGTTTGATTCCTTTGGGCCTCAAATTACAGAATGTGCTCCAATGTGGTTTATTGATGTAATGACCTCTATGGATTCTAAGACACTTGCTGGTCTCGCATGCTTCCACCCCCAGAGAGCATTCAGGCCACTGAAGCAAACCAGTTGCAAAGTCACAATAAGAACTTTGGCCTCACTGAAGTTCTGTACATGTTGGCCACTCTATAGTAGACATACTATCCTGTTTATCCTTCAGCACCCTGGCATTTCCTCCACAGTCATCACCTCTGTGGCATTCTTGGAGTATATCCTATTCTATTTAGCCTCAATCTATGACACATCTCTCCTCCCTCCTCTCTGTTAGCTCTGCCCATTCTATTCATATTTTTCTGGGTTTTGTTTCTATTGATACTATTTAAAACATAATAAGCCATTTATTTGTGTTTTGAAACGTCAACCACTAATTTACAGTCGACCAACATTTATTTTCTAGTAACTGTGTATTAGTAAAATGAAAATTTTATATCTGTCCCCAATCCAATCTCAGGACCAACTAAACCCATCCCTATTCACTCACAACTTATTTCTAACCTAACTCCAGGCTCAGGGTCCTCCCTTTTGTAGAATTCATCTACTTACCCTGAGTTACCACTCTGTCAAAACAACTGTCTAGTATTTTCAGTCCTAAATTAGTTACTCCACACCGTGACTGCCACCCTGGGATACTGTGCATTTCAGAAAATCAAGTCTCTCCACTTTGCATTATTCTCCGCTTCACTTTCTTCTTTTGTTTGGTAGTTCCGAGTTTTGCTGGTGAACAAGCTCGCACACATACATGTCAGGCCTATTTGCTGCCATCTAGACTAGTTTCACCACCATCTGGCTCAGCCCTGAGAATTCCTGTCCCTGTCCCTCTCTCTCTCTCTCTCTCTCTCTCTCTCTCTCTCTCTCTCTCTCTCTCTGATGAATGACTCATGCAGTCTAGGCCCTTCCCTCTCCTCATATTACTTCAGATCTTTCTTCATCATCTTTATGCAAAGCTCTGCCCTAATTAGAAATCATCCATTTACTTCCCAACAAATCCTATGAAACAATTACAGTCTGCTTGAGTTAAGCAGGAGAGTCAGCACTGGTATCTACTGTTTGACCAGGGTTTAGATTAACAGTAAGCTAGCCCTTTCTTAACACAAATCAGAATATGAATCATGATGTCAATAATGATGTTCTCATGGCAAAACTTTAGAAGGCAACATATATAGGTTAACGACTTAATAAAACTGGTTGTGAATGGCAAAAGTCAGAACCAAGAGACTAACATTAACATATTCACCTACATTAAGACCAGTTGGGTTTAGAAAGTCCCATTTACCGACCTCATTAAAGTGTATGAGCATTTGAAGGACTGCCAGACAACCTGGGCTGGTGCCAAGCAGGCAGGAAGCAAAAATATCAAACAGGTCAAACCTGTCTGGTTAGCTTATGACTTCTGAAAAACTCCAAGGCTGGTGGTTAAAACATTGACCCTCCAATGCAGTTCCCACGCCATTCTTTATCTATATACTAGAGGCCAGTTGAAAACAACCTCTTCTCCCTAATTTCAAGGAACACACTGTTTGTTTTTTATAAGATAAGCTTGCTATACAGAAGAAAGCATGATTTGGGCAATGCTGCAAAATTAGTGCAAGTGAGTGAGAAGGAACAAAGAAACTCACTCACGCTTCCAGGGACTAAGCCACTACCCAAAGACTATACATGGACTGACCCTGGACTCTGACTTCATAGGTAGCAATGAATAGCCTAGTAAGATCACCAGTGGAAGGGGAAGCCCTTGGTCCTGCTAAGACTGAACCCCCAGTGAACGTGATTGTTGGGGGGAGGGCGGAAATGGGGGGAGGATGGGGAGGGGAACACACATAAAGAAGGGGAGGGGGGGGTTAGGGGGATGTTGGCCCGGAAACCGGGAAAGGGAATAACACTCGAAATGTAAATAAGAAATACTTAAGTTAATAAAAAAAAAAAAGGAAAAAAAAAAAGAAACTCACTCTTCCCATTGAGTGATTTTTTTTTATGCCTAAGATGGATCCCAGAGTTTGAGTAGGTAAGGTTGTGAAATATATCCTCTAGACTCTTTTCTGATACCCTTCTTGTCCCCACAGTAACGCAATGATTTGAAAGAAATCCCGAAAGAATACTGCCATGGAAGAATCAAAAATAAATCACTAAATAATTAAATAAAGAAATGATAAAGAATATGAAAATAGTCACATACAACTATGGAAATATATAAACAATAAACATATTACATGACTTGCACTAATAATAACTAAGCCATTATAATAGTCAGTAGGAATTGATATAGAAAATAAGTTGAAATGTATCTTGATTCCAGTTAGTAACTACTTATTTCTCAGATAAGTAGGCAGGAAATCTTCCCAACATGAAACCCTTCCAATTAATTTCCAGTCCAATTAGTTAATCATTGTGAATAATTACACCCACCAATTTACTTTAAATAAGAAATGTTTGAAGTGGTGAGCTGTTTTCTATACTACATGATACAGTCAGACTTCTTAACACAGTTGAGTTCAGTATGCCAAAATGATATTTTAAGGTAGAGCTAGAATTTATATTTAAACACCGTCCCTATCCTCAAAGGTGTCTCAGTATTATGGTAAGAGGACACAAACTGAATCATCCCACATTATGGTAGTTGTCACATGAAAAACGTGTGCATGGCGATGATTATACATTGAGAATAGATGACAGGAAAGCAAATAAAAAGACTTAGCCATGACCCACCCTCCAAATCTCTAAGAGGGCCACTCAAGAAGGAAAGACCCCTCCCCACAAAGCAACCTAAGTGTTGAAAAGGTTCCTGAATGCAATAGGTGGTGGAATCACCACGCGGGACTTAAGGCAGTAATTTTAACTAGTAGTTAAAAATCTTGCTGACTCTGACAGAGGCTTTGTCCGTCTCATCATTCTGGTTCATTTCCCTTATCTTTTATGAGAATGGAGGGGTGACCTGACTGTGTTTGTGGGACTAAAGGAGGAAGGGAGAGGATATAGGCTCCATTGTTTGCAATCTTGATGTGGAGTTTGACCTGGGACATGTCGTAACTTTGTGCTCTAGATTGTCCCACAGCCTGATAAAATGGAAAGGACAACAGACGCAGAGCCAAGAACAGCTCTTCCTGAACAGTAGTCCTTTGACTTGAGGCACGTGTTTATGCCTTTCCAAGTCAGGCTGTAAAGAGAAGAAAGCTGTCGCCCTCACTGAAGACCAGCTCTGATCAGGAATCTGCGGCACTCCCACCCGGTGGGCCTCAGCACTTAAGGACTGGCGCACTCCCTTCTCCAGCTACACACAGCATCCACACAACCTCTGCCAGCCTGGATACGCCTCCTGCTTTTCTGACCCCAGCATTCTAGGCTCACGAAGCCACTGCCCACCGACAAAGCTTTAGCCTGCCATCCCACCGCCAAAGCTGGAGAGCAACTTGTCCAACACCCTCAGGACTAGGGGTAAACTGTGAACTGAAGTTCCCCAGTGGCCGTCCTTGACATCTCACTTTCTTTAGGAAAGGCCTCATTATCAGTTCTTCTTTGGGAGCTAAAAGAACCACTATGGATAAACCAGTGCTGCAACCAAGTCCTTTGCTCAGTCCTTCAAATCCTAACAGTTTTAAAAATTCATCATTGTATGTATTACCTAGCTTTTGTCTCAAAGACTGACTGGCATTTTGGACACTGCCTTTGAAAACATGTTGTTTACTGCCCAGGCCCACTATGGTAACTATTAAATGTACTTTTGCCAAGCCATGGACTTTCTCCACATGGGAAACTCTTTTCCTCTGCTAGCTGACAAGTCTTCAAGGGAAGGAACTAGCTATTAAATGTGTTTATACAACCCAGGAGATGTAAGCAGCAGTGTGGGCTGGAAGAAAGAAAAGCCAGCACACTACATAATCCAGGATGGAGTTGAATTTGGGGTGGATTTGAATGTGTTATGCAAATGAATGTTAGGATCTCCTCACATATATCTTCTTGGATAAAATGTATACTTCGATCATAAAATGATTCCTTCCCAGTTCTTAGTCTACCATTTTGTCTCCTAGATGACAGCAAATATCCTCAGAGGAAAGAAAAAATGAAGGTAGCAATGGACATTAGGATCTGATTGACAGACAGGTGTGTTCGCCACACTTATTGGTTGCCAACACTGTATGGAGTCACAGGGACAATAGATTTGTAACACAATTGGAACAAACAGAGGAGACAGTGAATTTCTAGGCTGACTGCTCCCACATCTACTCTCCCTTGGCCTCACTTTGAAGTTTTGCAACAATACGGCTGATGAAGGAATCCTTTCATTCTTCCCAGGCCTCAGGAAGCCCTACCATAACACCTCCCACGTTCTGGGCCTTTTCAGAATCTAGCTAAGGAAAGCAAACACATACACATGCCCCCTAGGGTGCTCCATAACTGTGTGGGCCTTTTATTTCACAGTCCTCTTGAAAGTGTTATTTGTGAGGCTTAAAATATGTGAGCTTTGCAGGGGAGGCAGCCGGCAATTCAGGAGAAAATAACACACCAGGACAAGCCACGTGGCATTGTTTCTTCTGGGACACATTTTGTTCTGGGAAAATGTCCTAATGGCCTCTGATTTCAATGTTACGGCATATCACAGCCCCGTGCCTGGGAAAACACAATGGCATTTTATATGATCATACTGTAGTGAAATAATAGCTCTCCGGTACCATAAGCAGCAGATTGACGAGCAGCATCTATTGGAAACAGTGAGCTTTGAATGTCTAATCTGTCAAACAGCTCTGTGTATAGCATCGGTTTCGTGGCAGGGGGAGAGGAGATACCAAAAACCAAGGTGTGATACACATTTTAGCACAGCATTAGTGGGTTTCTGTTGAAAGAGGCAAGGAGAGGTGTACCTTGTTAGGAAGACAGTAATAGAGGTATCTGTGGCAAGCAAAACACAGGCTTGAGTATCAAACACCTGGCACCCGCCAAGAGTTAAGGAGACATAGTGAGTTACACAGAGTCTACACCTCAGAGCAATTGAATTGGCATTTTTGACTTTTAGTTTCCTAATTTGCTATTGTTGATGATGTGCATTTGTTCGTTTGTTTGTTTCTTGAAGCAAACTCTCCTTGAATAGTCCAGGCTAACTTAGAACTGGAGATCTACTTTTCTCAGAATCCTTGAGTTTGGAATTATAGGTATATACCAATGTGCCTTGCTTTAGTTCTTTTACATACAGGTACTCACCTCTACTTCATATGGCTTGTCTTCCTTTGGTAGATGTACTACCAAAGGGATTCTGCTTAAATTGCCCGTAATGATAAAAAAAAAGTGATTTTTCTGTATCATTACAGAAATGCCAGCATTTCTTCCATAACAGTAGAAACCAGAACACCAGACATGTTACATTTCCATGGTCAAGAAAGATACTTGAGGTTTCCCTGAGATTTGCTGATAAGCTAAAGGTAACGCATGAGAATCCATGAATTAGTAGAATGAATGAGCCAAGAACATTCGTGAACTCAGTATTCCCAGTTCTTTAGTTGACAAGTAATTTTCTTCTTAACTCCCAAAGGCTAACCCACCTGCCTAAAGATGGTCAGAAAAACTTAAAGCTTTGTCCTTAGTTCTATTGCCATCTTCTGATACGATTGTAACAAATAGTCACGTGCTCTGTGCTTTTCCTAAAAGGACAAATTTGACCAAGGCATAAATGGTGGGCACAAGGCAGACGTACAGGATTGCAAGTTTGAGGGTAGCCAGGTCTGTAATAGTGAGCTCCAGAACAGTCTGAAGTACATGATTAGACTGGTCTCAGGACAAAACTAATACCAATACAATAAACCAAACGCTCACAAATTTATTACCAGGTAGTGTATTCTGTCATATAGCTGAAACACTATGACTAATCCATTGATTGTCAGGGCTCCTGGGAAACTTACGATTTTTATTTGCACTTTACATTCTCCGGAACATTTGTATTTCTCTGCACATAGCCCCTTCCTTCATTCTCAAAATTAAAAATGCTACCTCTTGTTTGGACCCTTCCCTCTTGCATATTCTAATGACGTTTGTATTGGGCTAGTCCAGATAATCCAGGAAAAATCTCAGTATTTCAAGGTCAGTTGAAATTAGCCTTCACATCTGCCACATGAATTTTCCCTCTACTGGGCATAATTCAGTACATATCCCTAGAGTCTACAGATTAAAATATAGACAATTTCCAGGTGATAATAATTCTGTCTATTGTTACAACCTTTTTAAATATATTATATAATATTTTTCCAGAAAATAAACAATTTTAAAGTGCCAAGTTTTCCCACGAGTTAGAAGGTGAAGCATGTGCTTGCTGAGTGCCTATGTGTAACTCACCTTCCATAATGGATACAGTCATTGCTCACATCAATCAATGTTCTTTATTGGTTGCTACAAGAACCTGCTCACCTCCCCATCCATATTTATTTTTTCATTCATGTAACTTGATTTTACCACACATATCTGATTTCCTATGGATAAACAAGTAGGTTCTATGCATGAAGAGAAATTAGTCTGTGTCTGGAGAAGTGAAAAATAGAATTTTGAAAAGGTAATAGACACATCATCTCTTATACATCTTGATCAGTGTATATTTAGCATTCCCTCAATGAAATATTTCTTGCTTATGGGCTGTATTGTTTAATTCTTATAGAGCCCCTATGTAGAAGTATTGCTTCTATGTTAAAGAGAGAAAGGGGCATATTTGAGAAGCAAAAGAATTTAATAGGAATCTCATTTCAGCCCTGTTTACCTCTTTAAAAATTCAAGAGTTCAGCTATGCCACAAACTATCTCCTGGGCTGTGCCATGAAAACTGAAGTTGTAAGGGATTTTTTTAAAGCAATATGCTAAGTTACATGAGGACCTCTACCTTCTAAACTGTTGTTTTTTTGTTTTTTGGTTTTTTTTGTTTTTTGGTTTTTGGTTTTTTTGTTTGTTTGTTTGTTTTTCTTTTCTTTTTTTTTGGAGCTGGGGACCGAACCCAGGGCCTTGTCCTTCTAAGCAAGCGCTCTACCACTGAGCTAAATCCCCAACCAAACTGTTGTTTTTAAAGGAGAAAGAACTTACCTGGAAAGGCTAGTATACCATATTCATTCGGAATGCAAAGCTTTTATCTCCCTAAGGGAGTGTCGTACCTTCAGCATGATGAGAAACAGCGGCATGGAGAAGGAAAGATTTAGCCATTCTTCATAGAATGGGTAAGGGTTTATATTCTATGAATGAAATATACAATGTAGAAAGGAACATGAGACAGAATAAATGGGAAGAATCCCAAAGGTAAAAGACTTTAGATGGCAAAGCTATGGTTTGAATGATTCTGAGAATTGCCATGACCAATTTGCAATTAAAGAACTATCTGCCAACTTTGATTGAGTAGGTTTGGGACTGCACTTTAATCAAGGATGTACCACACACAGAGATCCTATAGAAGAAATATCACAAAGGAAATAAGGAACCAAATTGACTAGAATTCAGGGATTTTTATAATCCTACCAGTCAAGCTAACCCCTCTTCCAGCAAAGCTATATACTTTTGGGGAGCGCCTATACCCTGTGGTGAGGCACATGAAGGTGACCTCAGAGGTCTCCTCTTTCAGACTGGAGGGTCAGTTGCTTCAGTGTGTCATCCTCCCACTAGAAGTCTTAATGTAGAAGCTGCAGCAGTCTTTGCAACAGTCCTTAGTCATTACCGGAGGAGCTCACATTTAACTCAGGTCAGCAACAGCCATATCTGTAAGTCTATAGTTGGAAGTCTGGTCAGCATTCTCATTCTCTTCATGGGCTGCACATAAAATTCACACCAGGTTTTATGTTATTGTTTGTAAAAGGGTCTTTAGAATTTCTTGTTACAGGAACACACACGGATCTATGTAAATCCGTTTTCACATTCCCTTACTTATGGCTTGACAGTATTTCAAAGATGGGCAGAGGTCTTCTGGGAACAGAAGAACAAACTACCCCCCCAACTAACAGTGTAGAGCTATGGCTTCAGAAGTTCTCTGAGATTTCACTAATTTAGCAACTACTTGTGTTCACTCTATGTATTTGCTGAATGACTTATTCAATAAGCAAATCTGTTTGAGGTCCTCTTTGTGAATCAAGCTTGATTGGTTGTGTGGCTGTGCCCTCATGGGACTCAATCCCTCCAGCTCTCAGTTTAGACTCTTTAAAATGGGGGTAGCAAGAATTAGTGCAGCAAACACAGCACCTGGAAGTCATGATTAGCCAGCAGTGTTCTTAAATCTGAAATGCTACACAGAAAGTCTCAATAAAGTAATTGCAAGTTGGAATCATACAGTGTAAAAGGTAAAAACATTTTCCAACCAGGCCAAAATTGTTTCAGTCTAGAAGAACGAACAACCTCTCATCCTTCTTATTTAGGCCCAGAACACAGATGTCAGAGGTTGTACTGCAGAACATTTAAGGAGAGACAAAGATGAGGAACTTTGCAAATACTGATAAATTATACCCAACATAATAATATAAGCTAAGATGTATAATTAAATTAAAAATATATATGTAGAGTGTACAATATGTATATATTCACTTTCATGTGTGTGGGTATATGTACACACACTGGTATGTGTGTGCATGTGCACTAAGCGTGTGTGTGTGTGTGTGTGTGTGTGAGAGAGAGAGAGAGAGAGAGAGAGAGAGAGAGAGAGACAGACAGACAGGAGATTGAAGTCAAGTTTACTACTTGACTTCAACCTTTTATATTTAGGCAATTTCTCTCACTTGAATACATACTTCACCTAGCACTCTAAGACTGTTCCAGGGACCCACAGCTTTACATCCTAGGCACTGGGATGGCACACGAACCATCACACTTATCTTGCACTTATCTGAGTACTAGGGATCCAAACCCTAGTCCTGATATTTCACCAGTGAACACTTTACCCACTGAACAATATCCTCAGCCTTAAGATATATAACTAGCATTGTAAAATATTATCAGGAGAAGCTTCTCTGTACATAAAGCTTTCAGTATGCAATGTACCATCTTATATGCTCCTTTCAAAATTATCTCAATTTTTGTGAAATGAAAATATAACTACATTATTACCCCTCCTCCTATTTCTTGTCCCTCCATTCCCACTTTACCCTATCTCAAATTCATGGAACCTTTTTTCCTAAATATATTGTATGTTGTATATATTATATATTATATAAAATATTATAATATTGTACATATATTTTGCACATTGCACAATACACATTACAAATTGTATATACATATAGAGCATATAATATATACATATATACATACGTATATAGTGTACAATGTTATATATTAATTGTTATGAAATATAGAAATAATTATGAATATTTGCATATTCCTAAATATAAAATTACAGTCTTCTTGGACTGTGTAATGTTACATGTATATGTAGATTTCAGAGCTGATCACTACCACCTGATAACAAATTGGGGTGCACTTTAATAAAGAAGGATAATTCCTAACACATTCCAAATATTTACTTAAAGAAAGTGCAGCTTTCATTTCTCATCAAAGAGACTTCTTTTTGCAATAAACAGATCACTACAGGAAACCACAATAGATCAAAATACAAGTGATCATTCCTTGTGTAATGGTATGCACCTTTAATCCCAGCACCTGGGTGTGAGAAGCATGGAAATCTCTAGGAGTTGAAGGCCAGCCTGACTGACATAGCAAGTTCTAAGCCAACACATTGTAAGCCCATCACGGATACATACCGAGACCCTGTCTTAAGAAAATAAAATGACAACAGTGGAAAGTGGAATGCAGAGAACTTCATTTCTTTTTTAAAATAATTTTATTTATTTATATTCCTGTCATTCTCCACTTCCCAGTTCTCCCTTCCACAGTTCCTCATCCCATTCCTCCTCCTTGCCTCTGAAAGGGCACACCCTCCACCAGGTTTCTCTCTCCCCTCAGGCCTCAAGCCTCTCAAGGATTGAGCATATCTAAGTCACAGCCAACATTTCTGACCCAGAATTATTCCTATCTAAAAGAACTGTAGGGATGAAAATGGAGAAGAGACTGAGGGAAAGGAAGTCCAATGGCAGGCCTAACTTGGCATCCATCTCATTAGGGGTGTGCACCAAAGTCTGACACTATTGCTAATAGTATGATAAAATATGATGTGCTTACAGACTGGAGCCTGCCATGGCTGCCTCTGAGAGGCATTAGTTTGCCCATTATATAGATGAGAAACCAAAGCTGGGAAAGTCGTGTACTTACCCAATGTGGCACAACCCTCACACTAACTATATTTGGTCCATTTGGAGCAGCACTGTCAAGGTCCAGACGATGATAGTCATGATCTGCAATGTGTAAGTGTAGCCATGACTCAAGTGGGTGGAAATAAACTTGTAAATACTCAGGGGGGGGATAGAGTAGTGAGAAGGAAAGACCCAGAAGAATTCAACAATACAAAACCTGAAGTGAAATTCTTATAGCCTTCATTGATGCCTATGTTAGGAAAGTAATATATATATATATATATATATATATATATATATATATATATATATATGATGCTATTGTAGAAGATTCTTCCTTGAATATTTTGAGTATATTTAGATATTTAGATAGTGAGAGAACACTGCACAGTATTGATGAAGATTATAAGACCTAAGTATTTGCAAGTAACAAATCCTTTACTTTGCAAAGCATTCTGGTCAAACATCCAGAAAGGCAGAAAATGAAATTGTTCTACACACAAAGGAATATAGGATTGAGCTGTAGGTTTGAGGGGAAGTGAACAGCTTGAGAATGACTAGGTGTGACACTGGTGAGGAAGGAGCAGGTCATGAGGATGTGAGTGGTGAGAGCCTACTAAGTCGGATATCTCAGACATAACACACTGAGGTTACAACAGGCACACTGAGCAAAAGGAAACTTTAATGTTTATTAGAACTATTTATAATAAATTCTAGCTACTGAATTCTCCCTATAAGTATATTTATATACTTAGTTTGACAGGATTCTTAATAAGCTCACTTTATATTGTTTGTGGAATTACAAATTAAAACGCGAGCACTGGTCCAAAGCATATTAATGCCTGCTTTCAGACACACAAATGCCCTTAAGCAGAATAAACTAGGAGAGATTGCCTTCCACTCTTGGGTGAATAAGGAGAGAGCAAACATGGGACATGAACACTCAGCACAAGCAGGACCATGGCTTAATTTTTATCTACATCTTAAAAGATAAATGACTGCAGCTAAGATATATCCTCCATATTAATTATAATGAAAATGACCAAGTTTTATGTTAAGACTTCATAATCGGCAAATAGTTCCTCTGCTATAATCTGAAATTCCTAGGCTGAATTTTTTTCTAGAAATCATTTTATGCAAGAGAGAGAGAGAGAGAGAGAGAGAGAGAGAGAGAGAGAGAGAGAGAGAGAGAAAGATCTTTGAAGTCAAGCAGCTCTGGATGGGAAGCTGAGCTCCTCTGCTGACTCGCCCTGAAACCTGAGGCAAATTATCAAACTTTTCTAAATGTTGTTTCCTTATTGGTGAAATGAGGTTAACAATGCTTCCCCTAAAAGGTTGTAGTGAGAGTTAAATGGCACATTGCAAACTGCTTACTTTAGAAGCAAACATTGAAAGCATGTGTCCTCAGGTAAACAAGGCAACAGAGACTGACCCAGACATATACAGGCTCCCAATGGCAGCCTCCAGCACAGAGTATACCTGAAGCCAGTTGATGTGCCTAATGGTCCAAAAGGGACATCATGTGTGAAACAGGTTTATCTATTCTACAATAGTCTTGTATTGTTTTGAATGCTATCCTTGTTTGGCCAACCTAAGCTAAGGCAATAGGCTCCCTGACCTAGAAACACATCTTCTGTTCACAATGCAATCTATTGTTGTAATTGCTCAAAACACATTATTGAATTAAATAAGACTAAAACAATCATCTGTGAACAATAGCAGTTGATTGAGTCTAGAAGATCCGAGAAGTACATATACACAAATGTACTCACACGTGCACATGCACGCAAACATTATCAGCCTTGCAGAAGACAAGAAATAAGGAAATGTATTTTTTGGAAGAATTGCCATTCTTTGTAGAGCATATATTACAAGGCTTCAGGCAGATCAGACAGCCTGTGCCAATGGTAGCAGGACCAATATGAGAGTTTCATTAAGGAGCACACGGTCCCATGTGCTCAACCACACATGTCATGGGGGATGTCATAGATCATGCAATCCAGGCATTTGCAATTTTCCACTGGGATTGCATTTGTCTTGAATTATTTAGCACCAGATTTCCTCACAGTGGGAATAGGCCAATAATGTGGCTTTTGAATGGGGGAGTAGGGGTCTGTCACATTGTAATTAATCCATCTCTAGGAGATCAATGGGTCTCTGATGAACTAGAGTCCATAAATTATTACAATTAATGTCTTTATGGCACCATGAAAGGTTCATGGCACAAGAATCCACATTTCCAGAAAGAACAGAGAGTGGGAAACACTCTGAAACAGATTGCCTCCTCTACAGTGGCAATTCTTTCAGGCTACATTAGGCCCAACAGGGTAGCCTCCAGGGAAAAGGAGACGGCATCTAAAGTAGGCAAAGTGAAGTGATTTTTATCAGAAAGCATGTCCCAACCCAAAAAGAAAAAAACAAAAAAAAAAAAAAAAAAGAAAGAAGAAAGAAAGAAAGAAAGAAAGAAAGAAAGAAAGAAAGAAAGAAGGAAGGAAAGAAAGAAACCCACATAAGAAATAATTAGAAATAATTATGATGTGAAAGAGAGGCTCTACCACCCAGGGCCTTTCACCTTTCAGAAACCCTTCACTTCTGCCAGAAGAGCCCAACATCCTCAGGAATGGGAACGCAGGCTTCTCTGTGAGCTGCCTCCCGCTACCATCTCCAGGCTCATCTCTTAGCCCTAGCAGTGTATTGTACCCTGCATTCTAAACTATTTGCTCTTCACCAAAGAAGCCTTGCTTATTTTTCTTCCTGTCATCTCTGCCAGGAATTCTCTCTTCACTTCCTTTTGAGCCTGGAAAAGTTGAATCCTTTCTGTGGTTAGTCATTTATTCCTGCCTGCTATCTGTTTTATCTGAAGTAAACTCCTTCCTAAGATATCATCGCCTACTTTGCCACTCTGAACATCTTTGTGTCTTCTGACTAGCTTATGAGTTTTTTTTGAAACAAGGACTTTGTCTCATTTCTCCATTTTCTTGGAGCCTGAGAAACAAAAGTCTAGTTTTGGCAAACTCAAAGAATGTCACAAATCCTGCCATCTTCCACATAAGGAAGTATCAAGTAAAACAGACGTGAATTTTAAACACAGAGAAATGTTAATCTTCTGTAAGGACTGGATAAGATCCTACTATTGAGTTTTATAGATATAGTCAACCTTGCCGGAACTTTCTTTTTTGTTTTCAAATTGTATCCTTAAGTCAAGATTCAGGTTGTATCCTTAAGTCAAGATTCAGGTAACTGAGCAAGCATGTCCCATGTAATTTTCAACGTCAGTGACAGTACAATGAATCTCACACTCTCAGTTCATGCTTTCTTCTTATACTACTATACTGCCTTTACCACACTTTAACCACTTTTACTACTTACAAAAATCTCTGAGACTGATATCTCCCACTAGATTGGATTGTTCTTAGTATTTCTGGTTATTGCCACACATATTTGTCTACAACAATACTCATTTTTGATAAGCGTGAATTGGTGAGCTACTCACAACTTGGCAATTTTAGCTTGGCATCTCCTCTGTAGACAGGAGTAGACAATGGCTGGAGCCGAAACAGTGAGAGGATAGACCACCTGAAGACTGACTGACTGAGCATCAGGCATAGCCTTCTACCTGCCTTGCCCCACCATGAGTTAGTTTATTTTGCTACCCTTAGAGGATGAATAGCAAGGACTTATATGGAAGACAGGAGTCTTAGATTTCACAAATGACAACTCAGGTTCACAAATCAAATGCCCCAAGAGAGACAGAAACTGTTTTCTAATTGGAGACCTGGTCTCAGAAGACTACAATTCTGCTTCATCATTTTTGGTCAACAGCAGAAGACCAAGGTCAAGTGGGGGAGGTGAAGATTTTGTCATTTGAAAAGAGGGGAGAACATTCTGGAAGTGAATGTGAAACCAGAAATATTTGTGTGGTCACTTCTGAAGTATGGATTATTTCTCATATACTTTACCATCTTTATTCCCTAATACTATCCTTATCCTATATTCCTAATTTAACATCAATAAAGTTTTAATAGATAAACCAGTGATTTTGAGGTTTCAATAACAATTGCTGCAAACTAAGCATTTAAACCAAAATATTACCCTCAGGTGATTCTCAACTACTAGACAGACATTTGTCTGCAAGAAAGGACAAGGCAGAAGACACATTATTATTGGCTCCAGTGATTAGGAATTATCAAAATTATAAAATTATTCCTAAACTGAACTCAAACTAGTCAAATGTCAATTTCAATGATTTTGTAAATTTTCAGCACTTAAAACAAAATATCAAGTTATTTCTCCTTTGGCTTTCCTAAAGGCAGGGTGCTCAAGTGTGTGCATCTAATGCATATATATAACTTTTACAATCCAGTTATTAACCACCCTCGCAGTCTGTCCTCCCATAGTTCTGCATCCCGTTCCTCCTCTCCCCTGTCTCCAAGAGGATGTCCCCCCCCAACCTTGCCACCCTACTCCCTAGGGCCTCAAGTCTCTCCAGAATTAGACACACCTTCTCTTAATGAGGCCAAACCAGGCATGTCTCTGCTGTATATACCTTGGAGGCCTTAGACCAGCTACTATATGCGGACTGTTTGGTGTCTCAGTGTCTAAGAAATCTCAGGGGTACAGGTTATTTGGGACTGCTGGTCTTCCTATAGGTTCACCCTCCTCCTCAGCTTCTTCCAGACTTTCCCTGATTCAACTATAGGTGTCCATTTGTTGGGTGTAAGTATCTGTATCTGTCTCAGATAGCTGCTTGTTTGCCCTCTCAGAGAGGGAGACAGAGGGAGAGAGGGACCTTGGTGGGAGAGGGGAGGAGGAGAGAAAAGGGGAACATAATTAGGTATTGTGAGGGAAAGAACAGGAGAGAGGGCTTGCAGAATAAATGAAAATGTACAACCTCAGCGGGTAGAATGTGGGGAGACCCTCTATAATGTACCAGAGACCTGGGAGGCAAGAGACTCTCAGAACTCAAAGGGAGGAACCTTAGATGAAATGTCCAACAGTGGGGAGAGGGAACTTGTAGAGTTTACTTCTAGTAGAAGATGGGACATCAAGTGGATAGACGGGGTTGCCATCCCACAGTCAAATATTTGACCCAGAATTGTTCCTGTCTGAAAGAACTGCAGGGACAAAACGGAGAAGAGACTAAGAGAAAAGAGCTCCAGTGACTGACCCAACTTGGGATCCATCTCAAGGGGAGGCTCCAAGGATTGAAATTATTACTGATCCTGTGATGTGCTTACAGACAGGAACATCTAATACTTATTTAACTGAAATCACTGTTCCTGTTCCAAAATCTCACCTAACTGTACTCTTCTTTTCTAGCTCTAGTCTCTACTAGCTTATACTTTAATTCAAATGAAGTGAAATGAATTTGTCTCCTCTAAACACACCAAGCCCATGTCCAATTCTCCCCTCCATTCACTACCTGGCACTTTCTTCTATAGTAACAGAAATTTTATCAATTTAAATAAGGTATAAAATTTTAGATAAATTAAATTTTTACTATTTTCTTTTATAGATTCTCTTTTATAAACATGTGTTATAATGTGATGCCAGATATTAAAATATATAGGGTGAGTAACATTGGAATAAATTGCTGGTCTCAAATGTCTGGTTCAAATACCTAGACTGCCCATAGAAAGTTAAGTTGAATACATTACTTCATCAGAACTGGTCAAATCAAAGTGAATTAAATCACCTTAAGAACTGTACTAAGGGCTACAGGGAATAAATGAATATGACAAAGAATGTATCTTCAATGAGATATGAGTCTTTTAAAGAAAAGGATCTCTAACTTGCAATAATACCATTGAGTTCTTGGTAAGCAAAGTTCTAGGGACTCCAGAATAGTCTGCTAGTGGTTAAGAGAAATATAATCCCCTAATTATGAGATAGATTTACACACCTACCAGTAAAGAATATCTATATAAAATGCAAAGTCTAAATTCGCTTGCTCTAGATTGAGTACCTAGAAAAGGACAATTATAAACTGCATGAAATTCTCCATCAATTCTGTGCAGCTTACTGCGGGTCTGTCGTCCCCTCCAGTAGCTCTCCAAAGGTGGTCTGCTGTGAGTTCTGAAGGAAGAGGTTGAAAAGAGGAGAGACCACAAACATGACTGTCTTCTAGGTATTGGAGACTGTAATCATGTCCACTTCCCAAGTGGGAACTGTGGAAACCGACTGAGCATTTTTTCTTATTTTAAAGCAAGCAGATGGAGAGGTCATTGGGACTTATTTAAAGCATTAGTGACTGCCTCTTCAAATGAAGGACCTTTGAGAATTAAAAGAGTTCTGTGAAACCCGAGTGGCTCACAAGAGCATATGTCCCCATTAGATGTACCAGCATCTAAATTCCCTAAACATTAAACTGAATGAAATATGCAGGGGCTGGGGGTTGACTGTGGTAATGAAAACCAAATATTCTGATTGAAGGGAAGGTGGGGAGACAAACAGTACCAGAAAGCACAAACACTTTTCATTGAGCTATTCTAAATATAAAGCAATCATAGGTCCCAAAGGACCACTAAACCATCTGGTTGGGGTAAAGTAACAATTTCTTAAAGTTTTTTCAAATGTGGGTCATCTTTTAAAGTTATACTGGTTTATAATAAAAAAATACAGTATATTTCTATATCAGTATTACTGAGCAATTTCTCTAAAATTACAGCATAATTTTAATTTTCTATTTTCCAAAATCTTACAGGATCAATGCCAATATAGATATTTTAATCACAGCAAAAAGGGGTAGGGAGATGCAAAAGGAATTACTAGAGTAAAGGAGAAGAAAAAGCTCGTGTGAACTACAGAGACATTATTTACCTAGTGAGGGAAATGCTTTTAGTTTTTGGTCCCGTTTTTTTTTTGGGGGGGAGGGATTCAAACGAAATTAGAAGCATCTAATTTTTTGCTGAATGATTGTGTTTTACATGCATCATATAACATTTTTGTTTAGACTGGCAGTTGTAGAAATTTAAAAAAATAAATAAATAAACTGCCCAACATGGAAAGGCCATTGCCCAGCATCTGCTTTAACTCGCGTGTGTTATGAGGGAAAACTGAAAGTAAGATACACAAATGCACAAGGCAGGTCTCGCTGGAGTCTGCTCCAAGAGGAAAGGGAAAGCAGAGTAGATCTCAAAAACGAAGGAATAAGAATGACATCAAATCCCAGGGCGATATCATATAACCCACAGTACAGAGCTTGCAATATCTCAATTTCTATGGAGGTTAGGCATCTTTTGTGAGATGTATCTGATAACAATTAATGCATTAATTTCAATAAATGAATACATACCTAATAACAAGAAACGAGAAACAAAATATCATATTTTTACTGAATATGGAAAACCATTATTGGCTGAAGTTATTCTAAAACAGAAATAGTCCTGTGCATGAATAATATCAGAATTAAATTCTGGTGTAATCCAAATGTTATTATCATAATCTCACCATCTGGAAAATCATGTTCTCTAAAACCCTATAGAGAATAGTAGAACAAATTCGAGAGTTCTCTGGAAATTACAGTAGTTACTTTCTTCCTCTAGGATTGAGATCAACAGTGTGGTTATATAACATTTCCAAGAAAAAAAATCCTTGATCTTAAAATAAATGTATTGTACAGGTTGAAAGATTCCAGCATCTAAGACTGGCAGGTTAAAGAAGTTGGGCATTCTCAAACCCTCCTGAAGTCTTCTTTGGTTATGTTTCAGCACACAGAGAAAGAGGAAGGTGAATTCCGCCTCAGAAAATTGTGTCCTAGTGGTTGGAACCCCAGGTGGAAGTGAGGAAAGAGCCCATGGGAAAGCAGCCTTTACTTGGAAAGACTAGAGTGTGCAAAGTAGAGTTTAAAAAATAATCATGTGTGAATTAAATAAAAAGCTTCAGGCTTGTAAATAAAAGCTTCAATAGAATAAACGAATGTTGTAATAGGCAGGTCTTGCATATACAGGAGCCAAAGTATCAAAGGACCAGTACAGAGAGCCATGAGGATTCCAAGTTGTGAACAGTTTCCTCTTCTCAAATGGTCAATTGGGATGCAGAACCAGCCTTTGACAAGGGAACTCAGAAGATTTTTCACTTCTAGACAAACAAGCAAGATTGTAGTAGATATCATCACCTTGGAAATCCTAAGACAGGTTTCAGAGGAGACCCAGACACACAGGGAGGAAGTAAAAGGCTCACTTCCTGTGAAGTTATCAGACTCGTTAGGGCAAAGGACAGAGATAGTGAAGTTAAAGCAATCCAGAGACAGACTACAGGAACAGAGAGGTGAGCATGGCCTGGACATGAATGGATATGAGGTTGATAGGAAAAAAAGACCCATAAGAAACATCTGAGAAGGAGGGGATGTAGCATTGCTGAAGGTGAGGTGTGTGGTGCATATGAAACTCACAGTTCCCAATCTGCATACTACTGGTACCATGGAGATAGCTAGAATTTATTATAAAATACAGAACCTTGCTATCAATCACTTATGGGATGGGTACCATGGAGAAAATAACCCCTTCCTCTAATGGATTCATTTTCTCATACAAAAAAAAATCAGAATGAAAAATTTTCACCCACAGACTTACTACAAAACTAATATGCAATCTTCCATATTTGATCAGAGAATCACCTATATTTTATGCAATTTAATGCCTCAGTATAGTTTAAGTGTTTGCATTTTTTAATAAATGTGAGGGCTTAGCATGAAGGTATTTTATAAAGATTGTTATGATCATTTTTATGTGATGTGCATCTTCTTTAACAGGTGCTGAAATTTTCTCCTTCAGTGTAGTATCTATTTTTCTATAGGTTTATTTTTAATGTATATGATATGAATGTTTTGACAAATGTATGTTTGTGCACCATGGAGGCCAGGAGACCGATCAACTAGAGTTGCAAGTAGTTGTGAGCTGACATGTGGCGGCTGGGAATACAGGTTGTCCATTGCAAGGACAAATGCTACTAGCCGCTGAGCCATCTCTCCAGCCCTTTAGGGTAATGTCTAAAGCTCAGCTACCAAGAGGTAGTTGAGAGAGAGAGAGAGAGAGAGAGAGAGAGAGAGAGAGAGAGAGAGAGAGAGAGAGAGAGAGAGGAGGAGGAGGAGGAGGAGGAGGAGGAGGAGGAGGAGGAGGAGGAGGAAGAGGAGGAGGAGGGAGGGAGGGGGAGAGAGAGAGAGAGAGAGAGAGTGTCTAGGACTAGAATTACAAACTGGGGCTGATTCTACAACCAAATACCAACATAAATATGAATGCAAACCCTGTTTAAATATATCTGCCCATAAAATTCAGACACCTAGCAATCATGACCATATAGAACAGAAAGGTTACCTAAACATAATTCAGGACCCACATTGCTTTTCAAGACATTCTGGAGTCTTTCGTTTCCTTGGTTAAGTGGTAGAAGGAAGTTTGATAACTGCTTAACAAGGAGCTGTCCTGAATAGAACTTTTCTAATTTCTGTCTCACATGCAGTTAAAATTCTAGTTTTCCTATCTGCACATACAAACCATCTAACCATGTTTGTATATTTATAACAAAAAAGAATACTTTTATGTTTGTCTCAATTTCATTCAAGCCAATCCTTTAAGTAGTAAGTATTTTATTGATTTAAGATTTTTTTTTTGTAACCTGGAATTAGGGCTTGAAGCTTGGGGCTATTAAGGTTTTTATTAAGGTTTTGTTTTTCTCTATTCTGAGCTTATAAAGCAGGTAATTTCCAATCTACGGAATCTCACCTTTAAATAAAGGGAAAATGGATGGGGTGGTGGTTTACCCAAGGATACCAGACAGCAACTATCAGGTTAGAATTGGAGAGCTGCACCTCTAGTGTTTGTCAAACAAAACCACACCTACCAAAGGCTCTTTTGAAGCAATAACTGAACCCCAGCCTTTTACTTCTTAGAACTACCTAGAAGATCTTGTAACTTTGAATCCTGCCCCATCACTAAACAGGGGCTCAGAATCCCAGAGGTAGACTCCATTTAGAACTAATTCCTGGAGCAAAGAAGGTCGAAACCAACTGTTCTAGATGCAAATGTCCAATAACATATCACTCTGGGCTAAGAATCAAGATTCTTCTCAGCAGTGTTTGTTTGTTCCTTACTGAAGCCTTAAAATCTAAATGCTATCTGTTCAGCAGCAAGGTACATGGTGCCTTTAGAACAGTGGTCCTCGACCTGTGGGTCAACTGGTCCCTTCACAATAATTGCATATTGGATAACCTGCATATCAGATATTTATGTCATGATCCATACCAATAACAAAATTACAGTAATGAAAGAACAATGAAAATAATTTTATGGTTGGGGGTCACTACAACATTAGGAACTCTATTATAGGGTGACAGCATTAGGAAAGTTGAGAATCACTGTCCTAGAAGCTAACCCCCTTGCTCAAAGATATACAGTCTTAGTATAGCAGGCCCACAGTAGAGCCCAGCACTCTACTAGGCTGTCGTCTTAGTTAGGGTTATCATTGTTGTAATAAAAAACCATGCCCATAAGCAAGTTGGAGAGAAACGTGTATATGCTGATTACATTTCCACATCACAGCTCATTATCAAAGAAAGACAGGACAGGACGTCAAACAGGGCAGAAACCTGGAGGTTATTGAGGAGTGCAGTTTATTGGCTTGTTCATCACAGCTTGCTCAGCCCGCTAATTTATAGAACCCAGGACCCCTAAGTACCCAGTGATGGCAATGCCCTCAATGATCCAGGCCTTCCTCTATCAATTGGCAACTTTTTTTCTCAAGATTTCACCTCATTGATGCTGGTATCTTGTTATTCAAAGCTAATTCTTCAGCCACAGCTGACCAGCAGCCATTAGCCCAGTGTGGCAAGGAGTTCCCTTTAGTGGTTCTGATACCTTGTTAATCACAGCTAATTTCTTCAGGCCCAGCTGACCAAAACCACAAATTAACTCTAATGGCTTAATAGAGTTTTTCCTTTCCTCTAAAACTTCACACTTCTGCACTGCTCTCAACATTCTTATCCTCCGAGCTCCTTCCGAACAGCCGACTTAACTCAACAATCAATGTGCTCTTCTGGGAGAAAGTTGCAAAGTCTTTCCACGACCCTACCCAAAACATGGCGGGCCTAACATAGCAATACCCCACTATACTGGTACCGACTTGTCTTAAGGTTTTTATTACTGTAATGAACCAATGCCAAATGCATGCTGGGGAGAAAAGGGTTTATTCAGCTTACAACTGATGTTTTCACATCACATCATTATCAAAAAAAGTCAGGACTGAACTCAAGCAGGGCAGGAACCTGGAGGCAGGAACCTGGAGGCAGGAACTGGTGCAGAGGCCATAAAAGAGTGCTGCTTTCTGGCTTGCTCCTTATGGCTTGTTCAGCCTGATTTATTATAGAACTCAGGACCACATGCCCCTAGATAGCACCACCTACTATGGGCTGAGCCCTCTCCCACTGGTAACTAATTGAGAAAATGCCCTACAGGCTTGCCTACAACCTGACTTTATGGGTGCATTTAATTAATGGAGCCTCTCTCTTCTCTGATGACTTTAACTTGTGTCAAGTTGACATAAAACTATCCAGCACAGCTGTGATCTGTCCCTTGCTTAATAGCATCATTATCACTGGTAGGCATCTGTGGCCAAAGCAGAAATAATCAAAGCTTGCTGGAAACTATGTTTTCACCTCTATTTAGCATTCTGTATAAAGTCCATTTTACATGAGTCACTTTACTTTTGAATATGAAGCCTTCACCAAGATGGGGATTATGAAATTTTAAGTGATGCAAGAAATTGGCCTGCAAGACAACACTGGGCTTTGGGAGGGAAATCCCAAAAGGATATTCTCAGGGAAGCAATGCTGTTATGAAAATTTGTGTCCTATATATGATCAGTTTTCTCTGGTTAGTTATAGTAACTACCAGATGTCAAAGCTAAGTGATCCACATCCACCCGTATGATGCTGTTCTAACTTGTATGTCTACCTGATATCCAGCCTCTAGCTTTTATCTGCAGTCCCCTTCCAAAGTCACTCTGAAGGAGGATAGAAATTACATGGGGTGAGAAATAGCACTCTATCAGAGTTATTTTGGGAATGCTTTTATAAACTGAAATTCAAGGACATGTTTTAGAGGTCTTACAACTCACTGTAAGACACTTTAATTTCTTTAGAATCATGGCTAAACAATTTTTTAAATTAAAAAAAAAATGGTATGTTCTAAATCGTTGGTATGACTACTTCGTCCCCAAACCTCCGCAGTTCCAGTGTCCAAGTTTGCAATTATGTTTATAAATGAGGTGTCACTAGTCAAATGGGGCTGCTTTAATTGTCCCAGGCTAATGAGAAAAGAACAGAGGCATATTTAGTAGGCAAATGATGCATTCTTGCTGTGTGAACTCCAAATGAAATCACTGTGAACTGCAGGGAGGAAGGTTCTGAGAGATCAGAAGACATGGTGAAACAAACTTGACTTCAATCCAACAAAGTCAGGTGATACATTAAAAAATCGAAGGAACAGACCATGCTACAGCACGGAAGAAGCAATTTTCGTTCAACAAAATAAATTACTATAGGAAAGTTCAATTAATTTTTGGTTTTCGTAATTGTTGGGCTTTGGTTTGCAATTTATAGCTTCTTTTTTGTTTTCCTTCGAGACAGAGTCTCTGTGTAACCCTGGCTGTCCTGGAGCTTACTATGTAGTCCAGGCTGGCCTCAAACTCAGAGATCTGCCTGTCTCTGCCTCCTGATACTGAGATGAAAGGCATGTGCCACCACAGCCTGCCGTGTTAATTTAAATTTTACTTTACAGTGTTATAAAATAAAAAGATATCTAGCTGTATGATTATGCGTACTTAAATAATGTAAAAAGTGAAACAGTTTTATTTAATATAGCTGAATTACGAAAATGTTTCCCTTAGAACAAGACATGGAATAAGTCCCTACTAGATATTGATCATGGAGACTCAATACATGTTGTTGTCACTGCTTTGGTCTCCAACCATAACTACATGGCAAGACTGCTTCTGGATACCATATACTTTGTATATACTACATGGAGAGATCAATCTCAACTAACCAGCAGATTCCTTCCTTGACACCTATCTTCCATACTTCCAGAAGGTATAATGCTCACTACTGAACTACTGATGAAAAGACATCAGTGGTTTTACTGACGACTAGACCTATGTGCTGCAATGCTAACCTCACAGGCAAGATGTGCCTGCTGGAACGATAGTGGCATAACTGTTTTAGAGCAGATAGTGCATTCCTAGTTAGATCTGAGGACTGCTTCACAGGAAGCTACTTTATCATACCTGGTACTATAATCCTGTTCAAAAGCTCATAGCTGGAGAAGTCTTAATGTCTAGGATAGAAACTGCTATTGCTCTTTTGCTAAATGGACATGCTGTACTGCCTTCCAGATATTTATGCTTATGACCATAGACCATGGCTGCTCACAATTTGGTCAGAGAAGTTTCCTTTTGCATTAGACAGTACTCACTACAGGGAGTCATGAATGTTAAAAGTATGGAGACTAGGAGAACAAGGGTTCAATCCTAAATATGCTGTCTATATTAACCAGATAACTAACGCCAATGCTCAGGGAACACTGTAGGATGTATAGAACATCACAGATGAAAGGATTGTAAAGGAGGAAGGTGGGGAAGATTACTGTGAAACAGTCCTATAGAAATAAATGACTTGGCTGTCGCAATAATAGATAACAGAAATTGTCATTAGATGTATGGGACCTCACGAGAGCAAATCAACTTGGCATAGATGAAAGAGATGATCTCCAGATCCCACCCCATACTGAGAAAGGTATGGCAAGTGCGGATGAATCATTCTTTTTTGTGGAGGCATTGCCATTTATACATTCTCCTTCCTTCATTGGATTCCCCCTCCCTCCTGAATATATGGGCAGCACTGAGTGAATGTAGAAGATTAAAACTTGTCTTAGAGTTGGGTTGGTCAAGAACTATGTTGGGGAAAATATAGGAAGTTGGAAGAGGAAAATTGAGGGTAGAGATGATCATGTATACATTCATGAGATTCTCAAAAGAAAATGGAAATATTTTTCTAAAGAAGATATACATGATGCAAATGGCTTCTGACTAGGATGAGAGTTTGGTTTCCAAAATGGATGAGTTCCAAAGAAACAATTGACTCAGCCCTCCACAGGACAAAAATAGCAGTATATGACATTCAGGATAATACCAACACATTACATTGAAAACTTTTTTTTTTTTTTGGTTTTTAATTCAATTTTTATCTAGTCTCAAACTCATGTTAATGTTCCAATTAAATTGAAAATGAGAACATGAAGAAAAGATGGGTTTTTAATAAATTGGATTTCCATTTAGGTTTTATGAAAATTACCATGAAAATTATCATGGAAAAGTTACTCTCTGAAGATAATGATGGAATCAATTGTTTCTATTCTTGTGATATGGGAGAGCCAGGAACAGTAAGAGTATGCTGGGATGCGTGATATCCTGAATATTAGGTAACTTAGGCTGCCTGAGAAAGACAAGGAGTATATTTAAACATGTTTTACTTGAAAATGGTACTAAGAATATATTTGACATTTTAAACGATTGTGTAAACTCCCCACAAATGCCACTTATAAACTAATTCAAATACGTTCATGAAGTTTAGAAACCATATCCAAGATGTATATTTAACATGTCTATATTTTCAAAATCTTGGCTTTTTCCAGTAATTTAAAACCAATGAAAATTTCTGTTATTTTGGCCTTAAGTCCCTATGACCTTCAAAAATCTTAATTATATTAAGTTTCAAATGCTACCTAGATATTTTCTGTTTTTACTACCATACATAAGTTATTTTTATCTAAAAATCCTATCTCCATTCTCATAATTAACTATTTCTAAAATATTTAAAGAAAGATATTGTAAATGCTCATCAATAAAAACTGATAATTGACAGGAAATGATAAAATGGCTACTGATAATTTTTTAAACTCGTACAGAAAGCTGTCCCAGTATGCAATACACACTATTTTTATAATTTGTTTATTTGGGTGACACAATTACTTTCAACATGTCATGTTACAAGTTACTTAGATTTAAAGATTTGCACCAAACAACATATTTTCTCAGATGCACTAATTGAGTAGAAATATGGACAAATACATTTTCACTTCATTGAATCATTTTGAAAGTCTGCAATTTTACACTGTTGGAGAGGGAGTAAATAAAGAACTTTTAGAATATGTACATGCCCAGGTAGGTAACTGTTCATGAAAAAAGGCATAGGGTAAAACCTAGCTTTTCCAGAGGAAATACTTTAGGAAATGTATGTAACTGAGTATATAAATTGAGACCTTTCTGGCAGTCACCATTGTTGCCAACTGTGAGAATCTTAGACAGGACAGTACTCATGACTGATCTAATTCCCTTGTATGGTTCCAGAACTTGCACTCTCACCTCATGTGGTAAGGGCTTACTTAACTGAACTAAACTGGACAGATGGATGCTTACTTCATAAAATTGAAATATTTCCAGAATAAACTAAATCATTAGTACTCAACTTACAATCAGTCTTAGAGTATTAGGCCATTGGGAGCTGCCAATTGAACTCTCCCTCTGTTGCAATGGACAACTCTTTTACTACTCCTGCCAAACGTCCTGGCTACTTAGGTATAATTGATATGGCAACTAGATTAAAAGTTGGGACTCAATTGTTAAGAGGAAAAGAGGCAAAACATATGACATATTTTCAAAAGTCTTGGTTATAATCCAGTGAGAGAAACACAAACACTAGAAGATTTGGATTCTGCGTTCTGGTCCCCAGTTCAGGAGTTTGGAAACTTTGTCAAGATGTTTAGATCTTCAGGAAAAATTATTCAATCTGAATAACAATGAAAACTATGTCCACTTGTCCCCTAAGAATTGCTATTATTTGGGAATGAAAAGAAAGCTGCACTTTCTTCTCATACATACATACATGAACGTACATGCTATGTCAGATAACAGACATACTCATAGAGACAAAAACTTTATGAGGATTTGTGATCTTTTCAAAATATATTTAGATTCAACCTCACACCAGTCGGAATTGCTAAGACCAAAACCTCAGGCGACAGCAGATGCTGGTGAGGATGTGGAGAAAGAACACTCCTCCATTGTTGGTGGGATTGCAAACTGGTACAACCTCTCTGAAAATCAATTTGGAGCTTCCTCAGAAAATTGGACATTGAACTACCTGATGACCCAGCTATACCTTTCCTGGGCCCATGCCCAAAAGATGCTCCAACATACAACAAAGACACATGTTCCACTATGTTCATAGCAGCCTTATTTATAATATCTAGAATCCAGATGCCCTTCAACAGAGAAATGGATTCAAAAAATGTGGCACATCTACACAATGGAGTACTACTCAGCTATCAAAAACAATGACTTCATAAAATTCATAGGCAAATGGAATGAACTAGAAAATATCATCCTGAGTGAGGTAACCTAGTTACAGAAACACACATGGTATGCACTCACTGATAAGTGGATATTAGCCCAAAAGCTTGAATTACCCAAGATGCAATCCACAGACCACATGAAATTCAAGAAGGATGACCAAAATGTAGATGCTTCACTACTTCTAAAAAAAAGAACAAAAATATCCATAGGAAGGGATGGGGAGGCAAAGTTTGGGGCAGAGACTGAAGGAATGGCCATTCATAGCCTGCCTCACATATGCCCTCTATATAGACAGCCACCAAAACTAGCTAAGATGAATAAAACTAAGAAGTGCAGGCTGACAGGAACCAGATATAGATCTCTCGTGAGAGACATAGCCAGAGCATGTCAAATACAGAGGCTAATGCTAGCAGCAAACCACTGAACTGAGAACAGGGCCCCTGTTGGAGGAATTAGAGAAAGGACTGAAAGAGCTGAAGGGGTTTGCAACCCCATAAGAACAACAATGCCAACTAACCAGAGCTTCCAGGGACTAATCCAGTACCCAAAGACTATACATGGACTGACCCTGGGCTCCAACTTCATATGTAGCAAAGGATGGCCTTGCTGGGCACCAATGGAAGGAGAAGCCCTTGGTGACATCCAGTGTAGGGGATTTTCGGGGTGGGGGAGGGTAAGGGGGGTGGGAAGGGAACACCCTTATAGAAGGGGAGAGGGAGGGGATAGGGGCCTTATGGACAGGACACCGGGAAAGGTGATAACTTTTGAAATGTAAATAAGAAATACCTAATAAAAAAGAGGAATTTATTTATTTATTTATTTATTTATATATTTATTTATTTATTTATATGTATACAAGTGTTTTGCAGGCATGTATGTAAGTGTACTACATGCTTGAAGTGCTCATGGAGGCTAGAACCCTGTTCTGGATGCCGTGGAGCCTCAGTTACAGATGCTGGTGAGTCATCACATGAAAACTCAAGTCATCAAGGGCCTCCAGCAACCTAAACCACTGGGTCTTGTCTTCCTTTTATTCTGCCTATGGTTTTCCCTCCAACAACTCCTTCTAGATCCTCCCACTGACCTATCCACCCAAGTCAATGCTCATGTCTGTGCTCTCTCTCTCTCTCTCTCTCTCTCTCTCTCTCTCTCTCTCTCTCTCTCTCTCTGTCTCTGTCTCTCTCTCTCTCTTCTCCTTCCAAATATATAAAATAAAATAAAATGAAATAAATTTAGGCAATAAAACAAAGCAAAGAATAAGACAAATCAAAGAGAAGAAACTGAGGCAACTTGAGCCTTCTCAAGAAACAGAAACACACACACACTTCTTTGTACACACAGAAATGCCATAAAGCACAAAAATGGAAACCATAATATATACCTGTAAAGGTTTTTAAAAAAAAGAATTTGGAAACAAAGAATCTCGAAATTGCCATTGAGTTTATTTTGCATTGGTCATCTACTGTTGTGTGTGGGGTCTATCCTTAAGAATGAGACTCCCTGGGCAAAAATTAATCTTTCATTTCCAGGAAGTCATTAATTGGAGATGGCTTCTGAATTAGGGATGGGTGCTTTATGTGTCCACTTTTTTCAGTGCTGGGCCCTATCAGGCCCAGAACCATACAGGCCTTGTGCATGCAGGCCCCAGTCTCCATACATACGTATGTACATTGGTTCTGCTGTGTTCAGAAGGCTGTGTTTCCTCAGTGTCCTCCATCCCCTCTGGCTCTTACAACCCTTCCACTTCCTCTTCCACAAAGTTCACTGAGCTTTAAAGGAAAGGAATTGATGAAGACATCCCATTTAGAACTAAATGTTCCAAGAGCTCTCACTCTCTACATAGTGTCCAGTTGTAGATCTCTATATCTGTTCCCTCCTACTACAGGAGGAAATATCTCTGACTGTAGCTGAGTGAGACCCTGATCTATGAGAATAGCAGAATATTATTAGGAGTCATTTTATTGATATGTTCCTTTAACAGAACAGCAATATTTGGTTTTCGCCTAGGTCCCTGGCCTATACAGTCTCAGGGTTTGAGCAACCTGAGCCATGGCAATGATGTATTCCTTCTTATGGAGAGAATGTTAAATCCAATGAAATACTTGTCAGTCACTCCCACAAGTTTTATCTCACAAATACCCTAGTGCGTCTTGCAGGCACTTTGATTGTAGATCAAAGGCTCTATGCAGGCACCAACTCAACTTTTCCATGTCTGATGACTTGTCTAGATGTTGTCTTCAGACATAGGGATTTGCCATCAGTTTGTAGAGAGCAACTCTTGACAATGTCCTAGGTTGTTTTGGGGTTACCATGCGACACCTTTGGACAACAACTTAATTCGTGGTAACCCAATCCTGACCCTAGAAGCTTCAGTTGGTGATGAATAAAAGAAATGCTGAAGATTTCACAATCACTGATCTCAAATTGTACTACAGAGCTATAGTAATATGCATATCATGGTACTGACATAAAAAAGAGAAACTTTGATCAGAGAGCTAGGAAAGCAGTGTTCATGGATTCCATTATCTTGTTGTGGCGTGGGTTTTTTATTTCTCCTCCTTGGCTCTCTGGTCTGAGCTTACTCATTCCTTGTGCTTTCTGGTCTGTGACCAACATCTTCATGTGAAGTTTTTCTCCTAACACATTCATTTGGGCAGGGTTTATAGATACATGCTGAGTACTTTGATTCTATCAGAAAATGCCTCTGTTTCTACATCTATTTAGTTTTACAATTTGGCTACGGATAGTAGTCTAGACTGGCATCTCTGGTCTCTTCAAATTTGTAGAACATTTGCACAGTCCCTTCTGACTTTTAGAGTCTATGTTAAAATGTTGGGAACTAATAGATCAGCCTTTGTATGTTTCTTGGTCTTTTCCTTGTTTTTAATATTCTTTCTTCATTGTACGTGTTTAGTGTTTTGTTAAATTATCTATCATCAGAGATTTCTTTGCTGGCTATACCCAGGTCTTTTGCAAGAGCAGCAAATATTCTTAACCACTGAGCTATCTCTCCAGCCCTAAGAAAAAAAAGTTTTAAAGATGAAGTAGAAAGGATTAATAAATTGCTTTTTAAACAATTCTTCTTAACTAGGAGGATCAGTAACAAAGATGGTAACAACCCAGTACTGAACAGGTATTTGCTGGTAGCTTTATTTCAAGAAGCAATATATGTATGAGACTGCAGTGACTTACATTCAAAGTATAGTTTTCAGAGAATCTTGTAAAATAACTTTTATTGCCAGGTGTGTATACATATGAGCCCCTCCTTCCTCTTTACTTGCCATCAAAGATTTCTGTATTAAGTTCGTGTTTATGTCTAGCATAGCCTTCTATTCTGTTACATTTCCTTCCCCTCCCCCTCTCATTGCCCTGTGTCCTAAGGAACTTACAGTTTCATTCCCTGGAACTGTATATGTCACACAAAGCTTAATATGAACAGCATTGTGAACAAGGTCATCTCATATCTCTAACAAGAGCTGTTTCAACTACGTTTCCTGAAACTTAAGGCTATTATTTCTATAACAAACTCAATCCTATTTTGTCTTAAAATATTTGTAGTTACAGCAATGATCTGTCTGCTGTGTGACTAAAATCAGCATCTGAATGTCTATTTAGACTGAATGGACAACAACACTCCTCACCTTGGGAACAATTCCAGGGTAGGAACATTCTCAGTGGCGAATTCCTCAAGCTCGCAACAAGCCTGAACACATGACAGGTAAGTGCTTGTTAAGTTCATTTTCCTGCCTAGCTTGGCCTGCTGCCCTCCAGCCCTCAGAGCAGAGTCCTACTACCTAAAGCTCCTCTCCTCTGCCTAGGATTCCGACAGACAAATAGCTACCAAATGTCTAGAGCCACACAGCCCTCAAGCCCATCCTGCTCTCCACCCTGGTAATGTTTCCCAATCTGCAGTTCAGGGAGAAAGAGGCCCCAGAGATTGACATGCCTTCTCATAATGTACACACACACAGCACGTCCTCACAGGTCTTCCAGATGGCATTTCTACCCACACTGTTGCATGTTGCTCCATAACTCGGGGAGGAGGCGGTAGATGGGGGATGAAGCCTGTGGGCCAAGCAGACACACAGTGCGTTGCTGAAACAGATAGCCCATGTGCTGCTTTAGGCTCACCTTGTGGAGACTGCGTGACTCATTTTTCCATGACACTGGTTGTTATTGGTAAAACGGGTATGAATATAATTTATGAGACAGTTATTGGAAATAAGTGAAAATTTCAAATATATAGAATATAACCTAACAGTGAGCACCCAAGGATATTCTAGGGATGTGTGTGTGTGTGTGTGTTTGTGTGTGTGTGTGTGTGTGTCTGTCTGTCTGTCTGTCTGTCTGTATGAGATTGTGATGGTTTATTAGACCTGCCTACCGTACACCCAGATATTAAATATCTGTGGTGACTTTTTTTTTTAAAACTGGATATTTTGTTTATTTACATTTCAAGTGTGATTCCCTTTCCCTGTTTCCCCTCTGGAAACCCCTATTCCATTCACCTTCTGCCTGTTTCAATGAGGGTGCTCCTCCACCCACCCACTCTCTCCCCTCCCCTTCCACACCCTGACATTTCTCTACAGTGTGGCCTCCTGCCTTCCCAGAACCAAGGGCCTTTCCTCCCATTGATGTCCAACAAAGCCATTCTCTGCTACATATGCAACTGTAGCCATGGGCCCCTCCATGTGTACTCTTTGTTTGATGGGAACTCTGAGGGTCTGGTTGGTTGATATTGTTGTTCTTCCTATGGGTTCAAATCCTTCAGTCCTTTAACTCCTCCATTGAGAAACCCATGCTCAGTCCAATGTTTGGCTGCAAGCATCAGCCCCTGTACTTGTCAGACTCTAGCAGAGTCTCTCAGGAGACAGCTATGTCAGGCTTCTGTCAGCAAGCACTTCTTGGCATCTGTAATAGTGTCTGGGTTTGGTGTCTGTATATGGGATGGATCTCCAGGTGGGGCAGTCTCTGGAAGGCCTTTCCTTGGTTACAGCAGATGCTTGGGAGAATGTGGAGAAAGAGGAACACTCCTCCATTGTTGATGGAATTGCAAGCTGGGTATGACCACTCTGGAAATCAGTCTGACAGTTTCTCAGAAAAAATTGGAGTAGAACTACCTGAGAACCCAGCTATACCACTCCTGGGCATATACACACACACAAAAAGACGCTCCAACATGTAATAAAAACATATGCTCCACTGTGTTCATAGCAGCCTTATTTATAATAGCCAGAAGCTTGAAAGAACCCAGATGTCCTTCAACAGAGCAATGGATACAGAAAATGTGGTATATTTACATAATGGAGTACTACTCAGCTATTAAAAACCATTACTTCACGAAATTCTTAAGCAAATGGATGGAATTAGAAAATATCATCCTGAGTGAGGTAACACAATCACAAAAGAACATACACAGGGTATGCACTCACTGAAAAGTGGATATTAGCCCCTAAGCTCAGAATAGCCAATATACAATCTGCAGACCACATGGAAGCATGGATGCTTCAGTCGTTCTCTGGGTACCTCTTATCCCAGCAGTTATTCCTCTACTCTAGAAACTAAATTGTTTGTTTGTAGGGAGTGTTTGCTTTTTTTTAAACTTGCCCCTTCTTCCTCTGGCCAAAGCCCAAATGCTTTTTCAACAAAAGACTTCTACATCATCAAATGAATAATTAACCAAGGCTTAACTTCTTTTTCACAGTTTCTGATCCTGGCACAGATGAACTTGCTTTATCTTTCTTGAAGCAGACCTCATTATTACGTTTGCTTACATGTAAAAATTAAGGCGTCTCTACATTATGATACCTTCCTTCTTGTTATAGGCTTGGGACTGAATTGCATGCCATTTTTCCAATGAAGAAAAAAATATACCCTAGGAGCAGAGATTCAGTGACAGCCTCTATGAACTTCTCCACAAGACCTTGGCATTGGTTAAGAGACCAGGCAGGTTAAGTTTTAAATGAGTATGTTCTCTCTGTGTATTGTCAGAAACACACAATGAAAGGCAGAATGCGTATTGAATGTTTAGGAAAAAATGGTCCACAGCACTAGATGTAATTGATGTGCCCACAGGAAAGGGTCAAAAGTAGTGTCCAACGCTGCAGTCATTCTCTGGCCATCGGTTTAATGTCCTATAATCCTCTGCACTGAAAACTTTGACATTCAGTGTCTGCTTTCATGTTTCATCCTTCACACAAAATCGATTTCAGAGTTTCACACTATCTTCCCCAGAGACCTTTCTCTACACTCCTGCTTGACTCTTTACCTCACAACTACCTTGACAGGAAGCCCTCCCTAACAAGACAGTCTTTCTGGACCCCCCAGTGAGCAACCTTTCCATGTTCCCTGACATTCACTAAAGGATCTCAGTGTGGGAAAACATGTGACTTCCTTCTACAACAGTAATTCTCAGCCTTCCTACTGCTGCAAACCTTTAACATATTTCTATGTTGTGGTGACCCCGAATACAAAATTATATTCATTGCTACTCCATAATTGTGATTTCATTACAGTTATGAATAATAGTGTAAATATCTGTGTTTTCTGATGGTCTTAGGCAAACCCTGTGATAGGGTTAGTTGACCCCTAAAGGGGTTGCCACTCACAGGTTCAGAACCACTGGTGTACAAATTAAGACTACATAGAAGAATAGGGTTGAGAGATTTCACCACTGGAATTAGAGGTCTCTAATTGATTCATTGAAAATGAATACAAACTGAATGTTTGTCTTCTGGGTCAATTGACTTACCTCTAAGTCCTCCGAAGATGACCTGTCCTTCTGTAGGAATTACTACGACAGTCGGAACCTGTCCTGGCTACCTAACAGGAATAGCCACATGGACAAAACTGGTGTATTTAGGAATTGTATGTAGTCTTGACATTTGAGGCTAGCATTGAGACAGCAAAAGCTAAAACCTTCATTCATAGGCACAAAAATCAGGTCTGTCAGAAAATTGAGCTAGGAAAGGCATCAATCACCATGTGTAACGTCACATGAAAGCAGACCTGTTCACATATTCATGGTTACCGTGAAGGAATTAGCATGGAAGATCCCACAATACCCTGCCTTAATACCTCTCCTGTAGGAACTAACCACCATCAGATGGCTAATCAACCAGATTTGGAAAAAAATATAAAGTAATTCCAAATTTCAACAACTAGAGATTTGAGTTATAAGGCACAAGAAGCCATGGTAAAATAACTAATAAAAGCACAAACTCCAAATGAAATACAGATGTATCAATTCACACTCACTATTATCTGCAGTCTAGAATGCTCATTATTTCCGTTAGTCCCCAGATTCCTTACCAAGGCATTGCTGCCAGCAGCCTTTAGAGAGACAAGTTGGAGCAGCCTCACTGGTATTTTCTCCCCATTAATGAGATCGCAATGGACATGAGAATCCAAGGATGCATGGAGGGTAAATGGATGGAAGCCCCTGGTGGATCCGCAGAGTCAGGCAGCCCCATATCCCAGTGGAAGACACGAAGGGGGACGCATTGGCAGAAGAAAAGAAAATAAGAAAATATCACCGAAAGCTCTCTTTGACTCTGCACACACACACAGAGAAAAAAGAATACATGACAAGTACAAATGCCCTTTCACATTCTTTTGCTAAATAAATAAATAAATAAATAAATAAATAAATAAATAAATAAATAAATAAATATGTAGGCTTGAAGAGGAACCTCGGTGTAGAGCATGTGAGTGGTGTGCACATGGCCCTGGGGTCAATCTCCAGATCCTCAGAAGGTAGAAGAAAATTATAAACATATCCTAGAAAAGAGGACTAAAGTTAAGATAATATATATCACATAATATAATAGATGAGAGAGTATAATGGAGGTGTTGCATTTCTGTCAGGTGAGAAATTAAAAAATGTAGTAAATTATTTTATTTTACTGACACTCCCATTATTGGCTGCCCGGATACTATCCTAGTTAGGTTTCTCCCATTTTAATCCTAAAATCATGGCTTGGCTGGAAGTGGCTTGGGGGAGGAAAGATTGTATTCATCTACACCTCTTTGCCACAGACAGCATAGAAGTAAGTCAAAGTGGAAACCTGGGGCAGAACCTGAAGCAAAGGACCCAGAAGAATGATACTCTCCACAGGCTCTACCTCGCTTGCTTTCCTTATTTTCTTTTCCAACCCCTGAGCACTTTCCCAGGGTGACATTGCCAACAGTAATATCTGGACACTGTCACATCCATCACAGAGACAATGGCCACAGGCCAATCTGATAGTGGCAGTTCTTCAGTTGAGTGTCCTTCTCTCTAAGGTAACTCTAATTTCTCTCAAGTTGACAAAATTTAACCAGTACAGGCATTCTCTTTCTATAGTTCTGGGCAGAGAAATAAAGACAGGAGAGGAGTGCTGGGTGTCACTTTCTGTCATGGAAGGAACAAGTGTCATCACTAGTCTCAAAACATCTCGGGGATGTAGAGGAAAACACACCAGGCTGCTCTCAAAAGCGACCTCTGATACATAGAACTTGGCTCTACTATTTTCCTCCCTCTATTTAATCACTCTGATGCTGAACCTATTTTCTTGAAATGATTGTGAAGTATCTTGTAAGCTGTCCTGAAATAGTTCTTCAGAGGTTTGGGACAGGAGTCATCATTTCTAATTTCTTTGTGACAGCAGAGCAGTGAGGAGCAAAGTGGAGACGCCTTGTGCCTTGTGTACGATCGGAATCCCATCACTAAGCTCCATGTCTCCGTTTCTACTTCTTCCTGGTCCTGATGCTGTTCTGATGATCCAGGCCTATGTACATTGCACTGCTCAGTCATAGAAGAACCTTATGTGGGGGAGACTCAAACTATGTTCTGAAGGCAAGAGGACATATGGACATGGATTCTAATCATAACACGAGACACAAACCCTGCTCCTCTGTTTATGTCTATACTTCCGTCTGTGGTCAAACTGGAAGAACATATTGTCATAGCAAAGCAAAGTAAAAGGGAAACTTGGACAATCACCACGCTCATAAACTTCAATTCCTTCATCTGTATGAAAACTTACCTACTTTATGCCAAGACTGCAAGTGTGATTTGGGACTTTCTAGCTAAGATATTTAGATGTGTGATTGAGAAAATGCAAAGATTTGTATGTAAACTTAGTGACTAAGATCAAAGTGTAAAACACGGAGTATTGTGGCGGGAATCATAACACTGACAATCCAGGAATAAATGGCTTGAATATAAAGAACAGTTCAGTAGACTCGAATTTATTAATACTAAACAGCATTACAAAACCCCTCAGACTTACAATTTTATTGTCTGTGACTCCATTGATTTCATATTCTCGGGGAAAACAACTACTTAAGGAGAGAAAATAGATCAAAATGACACAGGTAATATCTGACAGAACAGTTCTGAATCTTGGCTTCTGTGCTGAAAAGCATGTGTTTGGCAAAACCTGAATAAATTTCCTGTACAGGAGCAGTGAGGTGGCTCAGCAGGCCCGCCCATGCCAGTCTGATGCCCTGAGTCAAACTTTTAAATCCTATAAAGTAGCAGGGGAGAACAAGATCTTGAAAACACACAAACACACACACTCACACACATACACGCACACACTCACACACACATGCACACACTCACACACATACATGCATACACTCACACATACATGCATACACTCACACACACAGACACACACACACAAATGCGCACACCCATACACACAGTCACACATGTGAGCACATCAAGTAATAAAGATATTTTTTCTATAAAAGTGAACTTTACTTTTGTAACTATACTTGCAGATGACATACTAAAGCTTCAAAAATATACAAATGTGACTTCACCAAAGTTGAATATTAATGTGCCACAACATAAAAGGCAGATAGTAAAGATGCATGTAGACTTTTTTAAAAATTCAAATGATTTATCAGGGAAGCATCTGAACATCAAGATATGCATAAAGCTTAAGATTCGATAACAATAAGATAAACAACCCAGCCGCCAAGCCAAGACTGTCCAGCTAGACATTCCTCAAAGGTCACACAAACGGATAAGCACATGGAAAGAAAATTGCTGTCCTTAGGCCTTGTGAAAAGGAAAGCAAAATCACAATGAAATACCTATTAAGAGACCACATTCCCCAAAACATAAAATCATGTTAAAAGGGGGAAGAAAAATTTGGTCCCTCAAAAATCATTGATTAGGATGTAAATTGGTGCAAATGCTGCTTTGGAAATACTGCTGCACTTTCATGAAATATCGGACACGAGTATTACATGTTCACCATCTCCAGTCCTGCTGAATAATTCAGAATAAGGGAAAATATGTGCACAAAGTACCCTAATACATGAACATAAACATAAGCATTGTCCATATAAGCCAAGAATAGTGACAACTCAAATCTCTATCAACTGATAATAAGTAATAACAACTAATAATAAACTAATAATAGATAGATACATGCAAACATATATACAGCATGTCCAACAATTAGACATTCCCAACAGTTAGTGAAAATGATATCTAGACACAGCTTTCAAGACAAATGAACCATGAAAACAGGCTTTACCATAGTTAAAGTAGGCAGAATCAAAAAACTCCCATATATTCCATTTATGTGACATACACACAGCAATTATACAGAGGGAGAAAGTAAATTAATGATTGTCAAAATCAAGGGAGGTGGGAGGTCATGGGAGATGTGACTCCTAAGAAGACGTAACTTTTCTTTTTATCAGGAAAAATGCCCTAAAATTGGTTATAGCAATGGCTGTTCTGATGTGTCAAGGGACTCAATATATTGAATTGCATACTTTAAATTGTGAATTGTATGGTAGATGAATTGTGTAATATTAAACCTGTTGGAGTAATTATATCTCAATAAATGTAATTCAAAGGAGGAAGTACATTTGAAAATGTCATGCAGTCCAAAATAAAGGAGGGAAAGTACATAAGCAAAAATGGAAATATGTTCACACATACTTAGAAAATGACCAATGGGGACTGCAGTGTGGCTCAGCGGTAGAGTACTTTTCTGTCACTAATGAGGCCCTGGACTATATACTTGTCACAGCAACCAAAAGAAAATAAATTAAAAGAAAAATAACCACTGAGACCTGGACTCAGTAGAATGTACCTGTGATTCATAGGGAGGCTGTGGCAGGGGAATGGTGACTTCAAAGCCAGGTTGCTCTATAATGAAACTCTGTCTCTAAAATAATAAAAATCACCAATAAACGTATAAATGTACATTCAATATATCAATTACAAAGCTAATCTGAACAAAAAAGAGATGTTACAATGTGAGCCCCATGGCTCACAATGGAAGACTAACAATATAGAATGCTGGTGAAGCTATAATTAAATGTTCTTCTTACCCTTGGGGCTTATCCATGTTCAACTAAAACATATCTTTAAAAAGAATGTTCTAAAATGAGGGATATGTGTAACATGTTATTCTAAATTCAAGGCAAAACAGTTTAAGTTTTTTATTCAAACGCTCACAAAGTTTCACAGCAGAGCAGATTGGGAGTGAGAGACACTGATGAGTCAGCTTTCAGCCCTCACCTCAGACTCACAATCTGAGGGATCCAAGACGATGGCCTAGGCAGCTGAGGATGCCTACACGTGGCAGTGGTCCTACTGGCCGTGATACATTAGTTCATTACGAACCATCTGATACAAATTTATAGACAAAGAAAAAATTTTTTGACTTGGCCTCATTATGTATCCTAAATAAGCCCCACAAAAACATAAATGTAAAAAAAAAAATGAGTGTTAAACATGCTTGTTAAAGCACATTGGTTTACTAACAATTCATAATGTCAGGGGCCTAAGTATTCTTGAATGTGGGAACCTACTGAGAAAATCCTGTTATATCCAGGAAATAGAATAGCACATGATAGATTCTAATACCTTGAACATATTCATATATACAGCATTATAATGCACAAAACATCTGAAATGAAATTATTGAATGAAGACATATGTTCTGAAATGATTTAGCACATTTTCACATTTATGTGAAAATGTTTTACCAAGGTGGAATCATGTAGAAATAAAAATGTAAACAAACCAATAATCAGTAACACTATTGAAACAGTTATAGAATCCTTATCAAAATCACAGGGATAGAAGAATGACTACTGAGTTCGAGCAAGCATTCTAAGAGATCTAAGTGATTCTTCAGCATTATATAATAGGAAGTCATGGATCAATTGACTCACACCCACAAGACCCTAACAACTTAAGAAAGGGGAAGGGGAGGATAAAAGAAAAATGAAGGTGATCTTAGAGCATAAGCCATTGGTGTTCTGTTCAAGAAAGTTTTCCTTGTGCCCATTCATTTGAGGCTCTTCCCCACTTTCCTTCTGTTAGTTTCAGTGTATCTGGTTTTATGTGGAGGTCCTTGATCCACTTGAACTTGAGTTTTGTACAAGGAGATAAGAATGGATTGACTTGCATTCTTCTACATGTTGACCACCAGTTGAACCAGCACCATTTGCTGAAAATACTATCTTTTTTCCACTGGATGGTTTTAGCTCCTTTGTCAAAGATCAAATGACCATATGTGCGTGGGTTCATTTCTGGGTCTTCAATTCTATTCCATTGATCTACCTGCCTGTCTCTGAACCAATACAGTTTTAAATCACAATTGCTCTGTAATACAGGTTGAGGTCAGGGATGGTGATTCCCCCAGAAGTTCTTTTATTGTTGAGGATAGTTTTTACTACCCTTGGGGTGTTGTTGTTGTTGCTGTTGTTGTTCTTGCTATTCCAAGTGAATTTGCAAATTGCTCTTTCTAACCCTATGAAAAATTGACTTGGAATTTTGATGGGGATTGTGTTGAACCTGTAGAATGCTTTGAGCAAGATGGCCATTTTTACTATATTACTCCTGCCAATCAATGGGCATGGGAGATTTTCCATCTTCTGAGATCTTCTTTGAGATATTTCTTCAGAGACATGAAGTTCTAGTCATACAGATCTTTCACTTGCTTGGTTAAAGTCACACCAATGTATTTTACATTTTCTGTGACTATTGTGAAGGGTGTCATTTCTTAATGGGACCTCACAAAATTTCAAAGCTTCTGTAAGGCAAAGGATACTGTCAATAGGAAAAAACAGCAACCAACAAAATGGAAAAAGATGTTTAATCAATCCTACATACAATAGAGGGCTAATATCCAATATATACAAAGAACTCAAGAAGTTAGACTCCACAGAAAAAAATAATCCTATTAAAAATGGGGTACAGAACTAAACAAAGAATTGTCAACTGAGGAATATCAAATGGCTGTGAAGCACCTAAAGAAATGTTCAACATCCTTAGTCAACAGGGAAATGCAAATCAAAACAAAACAACACTGAGATTCCACCTCACACCAGTCAGAATGGCTAAGATCAAAATCTCAGGTAACAGCAGATGCTGGCAAGGATGTGGAGAAAGAGGAACACTCCTCCATTGTTGGTGGGATTGCAAGCTGGTACAACCACTCTGGAAAGCAGTCTGACAGTTTCTCAGAAAATTGGACATTGGATTAATGGAGGACCACCTTTACCACTCTTAGACATATACCCAAACGATGCTCCCACATATAACAACAACACATACCCCACTATGTTCATAGCAGCCTTATTTATAATAGCCAGGGGCTAGAAAGAAACCAGATGTCCTTCAACAGAGGAATGGATACAGAGAATGTGGTACAGTTACACAACGGAGTAATGCTCAGTTATTAAAAACAATGACTTCATGAAATTCTTAGGCAAATGGATGGAACTAGAAAGTATCATTTCGAATAAGATAACCCAATCACAAAAGAACACAGATGGTATGCACTCACTGATATGTAGGTATGAGCCCAAATCTCAAAATATCCAAGATACAACTCACAGACCACATGAAGTTCAAGAAGAAGGAAAACCAAAGTGTGGATGCTTTAGTCCTTCTTAAAAAGGGGTACAAAATACTCACAGGAGGAAATATGAAGGCCAAGTGTGGAGCGGATAATGAAATAAAGGGCATCTAGTGACTGGCCCACCTGGGAATTCTTCCCATATTACAGTCACCAAACCAGACACTATTGCAGATGCCAAGTAATGCTTGCTGACAAGAGCCTAGTATATATTTGTCTCCTGACGGTGTCTCACAAATACAGAGGCGGATCCTCACAGCCAACCACTGGACTAAGCATGGGGTCCCCAGTGAAAGAGTTAAAGGACTGAAGGAACTGAAGAGGTTTGCAACTCTATAGTAAGAAGAACAATATCAACCAACCAGACTCCCTCAGTGCTCCCAGGGACTAAACCACCCGCCAAAGAGTGACATGGAGCAACCCATGGTTCCAGCCACATCTGTAGCAGAGGATGACCTCTTTGGGCATCAGTGGGAGGAGAGGCCATTGGTTCCATGAAGGACTGATGCCTCAGTGTAGCAGAATGCCAGGTTGGGGAAGCGTGAGGGAGTGGATGGGTCATCAAAGCAGGGGGAGGGAGATGGGATAAGGAGTTTCCCCTAGTGGAAACTAGAAAAGAGGATAACATTTGGAATGTAAATAAATAAATTATCCAATAAAAGAAGAAAAATTTTAAAAAAGGAGGAAGCTGGGGAGGAGAGGAGGAAGACAGAGAGGGACAGGAGGAAGAGAAACAGTGTAGCAGAAATTCAGATCTTCTTAAATTCTCTCCCAAAATTTTTAAGGGAAATGAATTCTTCTGAAATCCTTCTTTATTTCATAAAGCCACCCTTACCAATATATCAAAAATATAGCTGTATAAAGGAGAAAGGTGGTGTAAGTTAGCCTATTTTGAACAGCAAAGATATTAACATTACATCCAGAATGCATACAAAAATCCAAAAGTATACTAAAAGTATTTTTACCATAATCAAATAATATTTATCAAAATGATGAAAGGGAGAATTAAAATATGCAAATCAACAGTATGTAAAGCATTTCAGTAGAATTCAAACAAAATCACATTATCATCTTAACAAAGGTGCTTGATGAAATTCAACATCTCTTAATGATAAAAAGTGACAGAATAATAGTTATATAAGGAATGTACCTTATCATATAAAGGTCACATATTTCAAGTCAACAACTATCACCATATTATATGAGGAAAACTGAAAACTTTCTTAATTGTCTAAGCAAGAGACAGAGACACAATTTCATCAATTTTATTCCATATTGCAGAGCAGAGTGAGTCTTAGCCAGAACCAAAACCAAGCAGGAGAAATTAAGGGCATAGAAGTTATTTTTTAAAAAAGGATCAAATTGCCATTGTTTATTAAATGTCATGTGGTCTTACATGTAGACCGTACCAAAACTGTGATGTAACCAATCAAGGAGCACAGAAAAGTTGCAGGATGATACGCAGTAGTAGTGTTCCTGTATGCACAGACACATTATGTAAGGTAGAAACTGAACAATCTCATTTACAACAGCAGCAAAAGTCCCAATAATAAATTTAGTCAAAGTTGAAAGATCTTTATTATAGTGAACGAAACCAGGGAATATGCTAAAGAAAGGAAAGTCATAACATGTTTATGGATGGCAAGAATAATTTTTAAAGATTGTATTGCTAACAGTTACTACAAACCTAATTGAATTGCTTAAAAAGGTCACCACATAAAACCATATAGAAAACTTAAGATTAGTTTGCAACTACATACACACACATACAGACAGAGAGAGAGAGAGAGAGAGAGAGAGAGAGAGAGAGAGAGAGAGAGAGAGAGAAACCCAAACTTAGTAGGCACAGCAGTATTCACTAAAATTTATAAAGCAGGAAATATTGTACTATCTACTTCCAAATATACAATAAGGCTATAATAAGGCTATAATAATCTAAATAACAAGATATTGAGCAAGAGATGCCAGAGAGATTGAGGACAGATGAGAATATAAAATGAGACCCAACAGAGGTCTTAGCACTAAGCCTGTGCATCTACAGAAGTTGACTTTTATCAAACATTCTAAGAATATGCATCTAGAAAAGAAAATCTTGGTCTGGTTATATGGTTCTGCTGCTAAAAGTGCCTGTCTTATGGGCCCAATGACCTGAATTTGATCCCCAGATGAGTGGCAAAAAGAAAACCAACCAACTACTGTAAGTTGTCCTATGACCTCCACATCATGACTTGATGCTCAACCCAACCCCTACAAATTGTTGTCATCTTCCTTCACACAATTAAATCAAAAAAGATATAAATGATCCTTTAAAGGAAAGGACAGTTTCTTCAAAATGCTGCTGAGAACTTGGCTATACATACAGAAAAATAAAACTAGACCCCTTTACTCTCATGCTACAAAAACAACCCAGAAAAGATTGAAGGATTTCGTATTAGACCCACAGCAATGAAATAAAAAGAAGGTGTCAGGACATTGGCAAGTTGATGGATGATTTGGATAAGTCGCCTAAAACAAATGGAGAGAGAGACTGACAGAGAGACAGAGACAGAGAGATTACATTATCAAACACTAAGTACAGCAGAAGAAAATTTCAACCAGCTGAACTCTACCTACGAAAAGGGATCTGTGTGCAGAATATAAAATTATTTGACACACTAAATAGCGCAAGGTGCATGTGTGCACACATATTCATACACACATAAACAAAAATATTTAAATATCTAATATAGAGAAGTGAGGTAAGGCCAGATTTACGGGTGCACACTTTTAATTCCAGCACCTAGAGCTAAAGCTGGTGAATATGCAATTTTGAGACTAACATAGAATACACAGTGAATTCCAAGGTTATATAAAAAAGACCTGTCTTGTTAAAATAAAAATTTTAAAGAGTGAAGAGTCTGAATATACATTTCTCAAGAGATTGTACATGAATGGTTTTCAGGGATATGAATAAAGTGTTCTCAGTGCTACTAGTCATCAGGGAAATGCAAATCAAAACCACAAAGGGGTTTTCTTATTCTCCAGGAAGAAAGCCTATTATCAATAAGACAAAAGACAACCAGAGAATGGAAAGAAACAGACACCATTTGATCACGTTGGTGAGAAAGTAAATTAATGCAGCCATTCTGCAAACAGCAGAGTTTTCTCAAAACTTAAGTGGAACCCCAAGTGACCCAGGAGCTTTGCTCCCTTATAAATTCAAAGGATTGTAGTCAGTCTGGGAAATGTCTGTATTTCCATGCTTGTCTCAGAAGCATTGAAAAAAGTCACGAAATTGAAACAACCCAACTCATTCCAAGGTGTATGAAGAGTGTTTGATGTGTAGACACAGTGGAATAGCATCCAGCCATAAATGACAACGTAAAACTGACCTATGCAACAACACACACGGAACTGGATATGATTGTGTTGAGGGAAGTAAGTGAGGAACAGAAATGCAAGTGCCACATGATTTCACCGGTGTGTCATCTAAAAATGCTGGTGTGGGCCTGAGTGAGAACACAGCAGACAAAACCAGTTGCCACCAAGCCTGCTGAGCTGAGTTCAAGCCTCAGAAACCATAGTAGAAGGAATAAGAAAAACAACACCCTAGAAGTTGTCTTTGGATTCTGTGTAGTTAAATTCTTTAAATTAAAAATTATGTATGGAAGTAACACTCATTACAGGAGTGAATACACAGAAGGATGTCATTGAAACAGCTGTGTGTGATACACTGGATGATATATATATATATATATATATATGTATAAATATATGACAGTTATTACAAATATACATATACACATTTAAGAGTCATTTGAAGTCTTTTGTTATCATAGCTATATGTGAGTTATATAGAAATAATAATGTAAATTCATCTTTGACCTGTATATCTGGAGGTAAATTTGGAAAATCATGTCTAGGCTTGAAAAATAATTCTACTCTCACATGCCCATTGAGAAGAGTAAATGACCAAAAGCAACACGCTCAAGGTTGTTCTTCTCTCTGGGGAGATCAGCTCTGGACAAATATTTTCTAAAAATCAGAGACAAAAATAGAACAAGAAGAAACTGCCTTAAAAATAACAGTAGTGGTTTATCAGGTGTCATTCCTACTGCCTTCATAATGTACTGGAGTGCGTACCTCTCCCAAACCCCTCCTGAGGAAGGTAATGGAATTAGGTTTCGCCAACAAAGACACAGCTGCAAAATACTAAGTGTATGTCCAAGTTTACTTCCTTACTTGTTAGTCAGGCTGTATTTTTTGGAGCCCACGTTTGTTTTCTAATTCAGGGGTCTTTATTCTACAATTTGACAGTCTAGTACTAAGAAAAATAAGAAACCTAGTGAATTAACTTTCCATTACTACTATAAAAAAAAACATAACAGCACAGGGTGTTATCTTACTGCCTGGGGGTCAGATGTGAGTGTCATTGGGCTGAAAGAATTTGCTCAGAACTACATACCCCTCCTCGAGGCTAAGGTAACTCTCTTTGCCTTTTCCAGCACCGATTGATGGGTGCCATTCCTTTGCTCAATGGCTCCTAGGCTCCAAACTATTACATCACCATCATCATGTCACCTTTTCCAAATCTCATTCTCCGGGTTCTTGTGGTTAGGTATAACCTTCCTGCACAATCCAGAAGAATATCACTTCTTAAGACCCTTAGTCACCATGGGAGATGGTGTGCTCGGTAGCCTTTCGAGCATAACCTACCTGTATGCCATTAAAGCTTACTACTTCATAGCCCAACTTTAAAAATATCAGTTGAGTGACAGAATGCTTGTGACGAGAGTGGAGTGCGGCTAAAGGTTAAGTGGAGGTTAACTTAGCAACATTTTAAGGTAGGAAGGAGAGAGAAAAGGAGGAGAATAGTAGAGTAACCAAAACGGAGGCTGTTTTTAAAGGCTTTATAGAAATCCATAAGTCAGTAGTCTGATATCAAAATCAAACACAATTAGCCAACATCGATGCTAAATAGAAACAGTGGTAAGAGAGTTATTGGTCAAGGCAGCATTGGAGGTTGCCAAAAAACACAGATTATTACCATTGCTGTTGCATACCCAGAATAGCTATATGGGCAAATATAACCACGTTTCATTGTATACATGTAAACAATTCTCAAAAAGTAATGATTTGAAAATCCAAAGAGGAAAATCTGGGTGTCATAGCATATGATTATAATTCAAGAGCTAAGGAGCAGAGATAGGCAGCTCCTGGAGCTTACTGCCAGCCTAGCTTCCAGGCTCGTGGAAAACTCTGCCCCTAAATGTTTTCCAAGATTGTCGTATGAATTCCACAAGCACATTCACACACACACACACACACACACACACACACACACACACACACACACACACACACACACATATATATATGATTCTTAATCATAACTGCAAATCTATTTTGCCCCATACAGTAAGATGATCTCATTTGGGAAGGTTAGGACATAGCCATTTCCAAAACTATTATTCATTTTCCCCAAGAACTACATGTGTATTTTTATAATTATTATTGTATTTTTTACTTTATATCTACATCATTGCCCTTATTTTCTTTTCCCCATCCAACCACTCTCATGTATTTCCATTCTCTTTCAAATCCATCACCTCTTTGTCTTTAATTGTTAACAAATCACACACACACACACACACACACACACAGACACACACACAGACACACACACACACACACACACACACACACACACACGTGAATGAAGTCTCATGGACATGGCTGCTAAAAACCCTGAAAAACAGCGAAATCGATAGACATACTAGCACATCAGAGGAAGTCTCAAGAGGCCTTAAACATAAGTCTAAAAAAAACTATTCGCAACTATGAAACTCTGAGAGTTGGAAAATTTATCTTCCCCAGAGAAAATACCCCATATTGGTTATCTAATAGTTGTCTGTCCTTAAATCATATCCATATAGATTACATTATACATTGAGCAAGATACATATATATATATGAATATTTTTAATTATTTCTATAGACCAAATTAAGATTAGATGACATATACATGCATATGTGTGTGTGTGTGTGTGTGTGTGTGTGTGTGTGTGTGTGGAGAGAGAGAGAGAGAGAGAGAGAGAGAGAGAGAGAGAGAGAGAGAGAGAACAAAACAAAACCACACCCAGAAAGCAGCTCAGGTGGTAATCCTATAAGAAGCAGGGTAAATTTGTCTCTATGATGGTAAAATGGGATATAGAAATGAACAAGTAGATTTATGATATGCTCTGCATTGAAGTGCAGACAAAACACAGAGGCTGAAAGCCATTTTTAGGTCTCTGCTCTCTGCAAGCATTCCACACAATTCACCGGGCATCTGCTAAAGTGCTAGGAGGGCTGCCTGCTGCCACTGTGAGCATCTAGCAAGTGCTGGCTAGTTCACTTACTGGAGGGTAGACCATGTGACTAGACCAAGGAGTAGATCTCACCCTGATGTTTTCGAGATCCAGAGCAAGATTGCAAATGCAGGAATACAATCCTGAAAGTTACAAATCAAGATGATGACCTTGAAATGTTTCATGCTCCTACTTCGACAAAAAGAACTACTCAATGGAGCGACGGGTCAGAATTGCAAAAAAGAAAGGAAGAAAGGAAGACCTGGTGATACTTAGATGTTTGCTCAGAGCTACCAAACCTGTTGCTACCAAATTGTGTTGTTTTGAGTTAGTCTCGAGTCTCTGAAGATCTGCAGCCACAGAAAACTGAGCCCTACACAGTTCTACATCCTTCAGATGTATTGTCCCCACAAGTGAGACTGCTGTACCTCTGGCTGGACTGGGGTCTCTTCTTGACAAGACGTGCTAGGTTTTACTCATGTTCCAGTCTCTAACACCCAGGAAGAGTTCAATCCATATGTGTAGGGCAACGCCTGTGGTACATGCAGCCCTTTCACCTGCCTCGTTCCTGCCTCGAGTTTCAACCTTACTATAAGCATAATCAAGTTTTAATTTTTGTGGCCCCACAGCTCATTTTCTTTACATGCCCTATCAACTTCATTACACTTTATTGGCCTATTTTACATTGCGCTAAGCCCTTTTGAAATTCAAGAACAGAAACAAAGTCTGACTTTGAAATCCCAGCAAGTGGGACACGTTGGAAAATGTCTCCAGCAGAACTTGGTGAAGTTGAGTCACTTAAGCTAATTTGCAGCAAATCACTTCTAAATCTATTGCAGTGGTCAGATCTGCATGGGCAATTTCAGAAAAGATGAGCTCCACTTATCCTTATCCATCTGCAAATCCACTTAGTCTTCTAGGTGGAATGATAATAAATCCCATTATGTTTTATTGAAAACATCTCAATGATTATAGATCTGTTTATGAGGACATTGACTTCGTTTTTTCAAATGCAGAATTGTCGGTATAGCTGAACATGCCCTTGTGCTAACTCTGAAGCATGAATGTGACTTTACTAAACATGAGCTAATTACAGGTTCCCTAGCATGAGGTGGCTTATGATCTTAGCAGTCACCTTGGTACTGAGTTGAGTGGATCACAATATATCTCTGTAACAAAAGACCTCCTCATTTCAGATCATAAAGCGTTCAGTGTTTGTTAACAATTATGTCAAGTGCAACCAGATAAACCCTGGCTGGGGACAACCACTGAAAATTCCCTTTGTTTGTCTGTAACTAAGAATTTTTTGATAGGCATAATACAGGGTTAATTTTCTTCACACTGCATGAGTTATGTATTCTTACTTATTTTTAAATGTGGATACCCAGGAGATTTGTCCAAGGTAGGGTATACAGAGCACAGAAGTATCAGAACCCGTAGCTTTGGGGTGGAGTTTTCTTCCACTGGGTTATTTCATCTCTGGGCCAGAGTCTAGAACAGACTCCAACAGAAACCCTGATTCTCTGAGCATATGGCTACGCACCAGAACCTTGAACTCTGACTGTAGGGATTGAACATTGATAAGATGCTTCCTTCATACAACCTCCCACCTTCTGGAGGGTGAGTGATCTAACAGGAGAGAGAGAGGACCTGTCATAAGTAAGTGATATGAGATCTGGCATTAGAGCCAGGTGTTTCTCCACTGCATGGTGCTTACCTCTGCAGGTCCCACAGATGGCAAGGCCCACAGTGATACACAGGCATCTATCACCTGCAACCAAGTTCTGTTCAGAGTCACAATCCCTGAAAGGCTACCCATGTTCCAAAAGATAGTCCTATACCCACGCACACACAGGCAGCACTAAGTGGACTCAGGGGATTTGAGAAGGAAAACTGGGGGAGGATATAGAGGGTATTGTATGGAGGTAACCAAGGATAGATATATATATGTATATATATATATATATATATATATATATATATATATAATGTCCACATATAAAATTCTCAAAAAATCAATCAATAAATAAAAAGCTGTGCTTATTTTCAGCTAAGATAAATTTGGGAAGATTTCATGGAGAAAACAAAGTCCCTGTGCAATTTTTAAAAGAAAAGAAAGAAAATAGAAGGCAAAACACCAGGGCAAAGGATACATGTGATGAAGTTATATAAAATTGTTGCTAATGTATCATGCGGGGCTAGACGTGTGGGTGAGTTGGCCTTAGCACAGTGTCCTGGGAGGAATGCAGGGAATTGAAATTCATGAAATAGACAGCAGCCAGTGCCAACTCTAAATATAAAACCACTGAAAAATCATACTGCGCCTTCATGTTCTGCCCTGCGCCTTCTTCTACCCCGCCAGCCTCGGGTGCCAGGATAACACAGCATATTTTCTCTTGTGGGGCAAGAAACAGTGGGGTGTGGCAATCTCTGAGTTGTTCAAACTTGTTGTTCAAAGTAGTTCAGATGTTGTTCACATCTGAAAGCATCACCATGAGTTGATCACTAGTGGTAGCACGTCAATCATTACTGAGATTACTGACAACTTCTTGAGGTTTCTCAGGTTACAGAGAAAAGTGCTTCTCTATACTTCATCTAATGCTTTGACAAAAGGGCATGGAGACATAGAACATGGGTTTACATGTAGTACAATTATAGTGATTACAACATTATTCCAGAACCTTGAGCCGAAGAACCAGCATTGTGTCTCTACTCTGGCCTTAATTTGCCTTGAAACTGTGAACTGTGTCCCTCTTCTCTTTGAGCTTTCTCATCCAATGAGGTCCCTTTCAGTTCTGACAATATAATTTTCATGCTCACACATCAATTTTCCTTTATGTGTGACAGAACCCTTGTTTGTAATATTAAAATCATAGAGTACCACATGGTCAGTCTTCTGTAGGAAATAAATAAAACCATATCTTTTTTAAGTGTTTGGACACATTTCTGATATATAAGCATCAATGTATGTCCGATCTACAATTTGTAAGTCCCCCTACAGGGCATAATCTAAAGTCTCATTATTTTTCAAATGTAAATTTAAATCAATTTAAAGATATGTTAGGAAGAATAATTCCATTAGAGTAAATTGGTTTCATATAGAATTCCAATTACAACCATGTGAGAAACCATTAATGAACTTGTATAGACTTGGAGATTATTCATTGTCACTTGGATGCCATCAGAATGACTTCTTCCACTCATACCCAGACAATACCACCCAGATGAAAGGGCAATTCACAGACCTTAAGCATACCACGTGTTTTCATAGGTGCACCTTTTAGGGGTGGCTTCTTTTGTACTTTCATTTTGGATCTCTTCTGCTTGGGAGATGCTGACCTGGAGGCAACACAGAAAAAGAATTCCCTGAAGTTACACCAGGGGAAATTATGAATAAGAATATCATTGATGGAGAAATCTGAAGAGGGGTGGCCAGCATAGTCACTTTAAGCTAAATGGATAGATCTTGTGTCAAACAGTATGGACACTCAAAGGTTAAATTCAAAGGCTGAACTACTTTGAAGAACGATAGGAAAACCTTAGAAGAGAAGATCTGGAATGAGTGATGATTCAGAATCTAAAAGCATAGAGCATGGCCATTGATGGGCAGTTTTAGATGTATTCTCTATTATGTAGCTCAGAAATAGTTGGAAATAAACAGTCTATAGGGGGTATACAGGAAGGGATATACTTGTAACTCTCAAAGCCCAGCATGTAGGAGGGCTTTTGTGCATACCCTTTGATATCCAATACAGAGCTGTCCCAAGTGCCTTCTTTAACCCATCATTTCTTCATTGCTTCTAGTAACACCCACACTAGGACACCTTAACACTTTCTGATTCTTCTCCCTTTTGACTCATCTCTGAGAAGCCAGCCCACTTCTATGCACAGAGTTTACAGTCACTCCATTACCTAAATGCCCTTGCCTATGGCTTGGCATCCCTACACTTCCTGCATGTATCTTTTATCAGTGAGACTTTCTGTACACAATTGAAATAAAAAAAGAAAGAATGGGGGTAAGGGATCACTGGGTAAAATGCTCACTCTGCAAACCTGAATACCTGAGTTCAGATTTCCAAGACATATATAATAGCCAGACACAGAAATACAAACATCTGTAATCCTAATGCATTACTACTGCAGAGACAGGAGAATTGCCAGTTCATAGCCAGTTCACTGGGATTAAGCAACAGTGGACAAGGAAGAACTTGTTTCAAGCAATCTGGAAGGAAAATATGAATACCTGAAGTTGTTCTCTGACATTCACATATACCCCATTGTGTCCTATGTACACACACATGTGAATAAAAATCAAATTGAATTTAAAACACATGAAGTAGAAAAGTGGGCCTTTACTGTGTCCACCATAGTCCACTTGTTCTATCCCATTTGGAATGTTTTGCTTTCCTCCAGAGTCACTTTTATCCTCTAATGTCATAAATCTCTCCCTGATTACATTCCCTTTCTCCATATAAGAAATCTAAAGGCAAGGACCTAGCTTATTTTGGTTTGGGTGTGTTCCAAAACACCTGCAGCAAGGTTTGTGCCACTGTAGGTATTGAATCAATTGTATGAAGAAAGTAGAAAGTATTAATCTTTTTCACTGTACAAAATCATCACCTGAGTTTCTTTAATGCCAAATTACAATTGTGATAACATTTACTGTCTAGTGCTGTGCATAGACTCTTTTGAGGTACTGAAATCCGAGCCTTTCATTCACTCCCAAATTTCCAATTGTAGGTCTTAGACTTTTGTCTCTCTTTCTCTAATAATAAGTCCCCGCATATACTGTTTCTGAGGCCTCTTCAGTTAGAACAGCATTTGGGCCTGCTGTCCAATACCATTTCTTTTCCCCAAAGGAAAGGAAGGCAAGGATTGCAGAAAGCAGTGCTTGGAAACTCCCCAGCAGTCCTGCACTCGCTGCCTCTCACTTTGAACGGAAGCTGATAAAGATTGACTACCTTTATGTGGTAGCAATTCATCACACTTAGAGTCTCTCATTTGAACATCAATCTTATGAATTCACTGGGAGACTCAATAGTGTAAATATATTATTCATAAACTGGAGTGAATCCCTGCTCACCACCAGAACCATTTTGACAATAAATCATAACACGTAAATGCTGTGGGGTTTTTTTCCAACTTTTTTTTTTTTGGTATTTTTTTTATTTGGAGATTCAACAAAACACATCTATAAGTAGAACAAAGAACAGCATAAATAATTCTCCAAGAGAGAGCAGAAACTCATAAAAAGAAACCTTTATTAAATGCATAACGTTTAGGAACATGGATATGCTCAGACCGTTTTTCTTTACAGAACTGACAAACCATTCTAGAATAGTTCTTACTGTATTTTTGCCTGGACCGTGATCTATAGCTATGAGTATACTGTTCAGATGGGAAGTGTCCACTCTATCTCAAATACTTAGAAAGTGGATCCACTGACCATAGAAATCATTGACAAAGAAAGCAATATTTTAGTGTACATTTGGGGTTTATAGTGTAGGTAAAAATATACTAGTCCTCTGAGTAGCAGAACTAAATTCACCCTTAATTCTAAAGTTTCCTGTCATTTTTAGCAATGTGTTGCTCTCATGTGAACTATGACTTATACTAAGTTCATTCTCATTTCATCCACTATGTTGGAGCTACATAAATTGATACACACAAATGTTTTTCATCTAAAGTGAATGTCTGTTAACATTTATAATATGTATAGGTTAGTGCAGAAAATATAATATGATTAGTAACATGTTTTCAGAAAGGTTTGAAAGAAGCACAATGAAATAAAAACTTCAGATAAATAGAATTAACATCAGAGAAAAGGAAAATATTTATGAATGGCACTAATATGAAATTAACTCATTTCCATGTTTATTTTTTAATCACTTTGGGACTTATAAACCCTCATAAAATCCAGACCGACAAACTTCCTGCTTCATTTCTGTAGCTGTGATAAAATAAATCAGCAGAAAGCAGTGCAGAGGAGAAAGGGGTTTATTTCCCTTTACAATCCCAGGCTACAATCGTTGTGGGAATGTCAAGGTAGGAACTTCAACAGCTAGTTTCAGCTCATACATAGTCAAAAGATGAGAGAAAGGAATGCACACATGATCTCCTGCCTGTTTGTTATGCCCAGGTCCATTTCTGCACTCAGACAGCTCAGGAGCTAATGGTGTAGAGAATGATTCCCCTCATAGTTCTTATTCAATTAACACAATAAAGACAATTACCCATAGTTATCCCAAAAGGCTAACCTCATGTGTATATTGCTTTAATGAGACACCAGTTGATTTTAGGCTGTGACAAGTGGCCAATTAAAATTAAATCGAAACGGTATTTTCTTGATACTAAAGGGGCAACCCTTAGAAACTCACAGCATGTGGTGTTGTTACCATCAAAAAAGCACAAGATCAAGCCAGTCAACCTTCCAGTGTGAAATACTGAAGAGTTCATAATCTCCCACACCTAGCTGAGGAGCAATGGGCAGTTTATGGTTTTGCATAAAGAGAAAGTGAATTTATGAAAGACTGTGACACTTGGTAGGTGCCCATTTTTCAATAGATGTTCCAACACCCATGAAAATATCAACATCCCAAGTTATATTCAGTAGGTTATTAAAAATTAAAGAGGACATGAATCCAGAGGAGGGGGTGGAAGGCAAAGAGTTGGATGTGTGGGGACTCAGGGAGAAGAGTGGTACATATATAATCAAAATTCATTGTATGCGTATATAGAATTCTCAGTGAACCACTAAAAAGTATTAAAATTGCTGATATAAGGCTAACCATCATAATTACCAACATTCATAGTTCAGAATCTCATGGTGAAGTTATTTGTCACATAGATTCCTGCAGAATACGTGGGTGTTTTCACATACAATGTGACAAATGACATTTTCATTGAATCTGTGTGTGCATGTGTATGTATGTGGATGTTCTTGCATCTGTGCATGCTGTCATACATGTATGGAGGCCTGAGAATACCTTGCCAGAATCTTCTCTCTACTTCTATCATGTAACTATCAAGTGCGGGACTCAGATCATCAGGCTCAGTAGTGATGGCCTTTAGCGGCTTAGGCATATCACTGGCCTTGTATTGTGAAATTTTTGTCTCTTCTCCCAGAAAAGAAGAACATCAAAGAAAGTTCAGTGCTAAGCAAAGACACTGGGTATATAGTTTCCAGGCATCAAAAAAGTATTGACATTTGAGTAGTAACTCTATCACTTACTATTCTCAATAAGTAGGGCAAATAATTTCCTCCAAGAAATTATATTCTATTTCTACTGCTATAATATTTGGTTGGTAAATTAAATTCTATATCAATGTATTATTTACAGTCAATATGATAATATCAATGTGAATCAACACTGGACATTGCCATATATCCATCCATATCTCTTATAATATTCTATTGTGATATAAACAGAAAGACTAAGTAGAGAAGGCAAAATTGTATTGAGAGTTCCTGATTGGCATTTAGGTACAATTGCTGTAATAACAATAAACCTGCAATCATTTAACATTCCTGGGCCTGAAATACAACCCCAGAAAATTGGAAAGCAATTCATGCCTGACTGACTTACAAAATGGTTGGAAAGTTCAAACATTTCCATGTTGAAAATCATTTCTAAAAGTGTTCTGCAAGCTATAATGATTTTGGCAGGGCAGTTAATATTCCAGTATCTCCTCACAGACATTTCCTTAGGACATTGCATTTTGCAGACATTTTAGAGACAGAACTGCCCAATCACAACATTGATTGTGTCTCTCCATTCAACACTTATTAACTCTAATCTCTTTGCATAATTAATTGCAAGCAGGACAGGAAAGAGGTAGACCATAAGAAAATGGAACTGTTAAACATTGCGTGCATAACAATTTTGAGGAGAGGGGAGAAAACAGGAAGATGCTAACAACGTGAGACATGGTCAAAATAAATCCTAGAGACAGAATTCAATTTCAGATTTTTCATTGTGGTACCTAAGCTTGGGAAAATATTAGGCCCACCATTCATATCAATTTATTGTATGGGTCATTAAACTGAAGATCAAGAAAGAAAGAAAGAAAGAAAGAAAGAAAGAAAGAAAGAAAGAGAGAGAGAGAGAGAGAGAAGAAAGAAAGAAAGAAAGAGAGAGAGAAAGAAAGGGGGGGAGAAAGAAAGGGAAAAGAAGGAAGGGAGGAAGGAAGGAAGGAAGGAAGGAAGGAAGGAAGGAAGGAAGGAAGGAAGAAAGAAAGAAAGAAAGAAAGAAAGAAAGAAAGAAAGAAAGAAAGAAAGAAAGAAAAGAAAGAAAGAAAGAAGAGACCATTTTGAAATGGTCAGATGGTTCTCCTGCTTGGTACTATTGATAGCCACCATTTGAAAATATGTTTTGTGTGTTTCAGAACAATATTTTAATCTATGCCTTTCCCCCTCACTTTTATTAGTTCTTTAAGGATTCTGTACAATGCATTTTGATCACATGCACCCCTTGACTCTTCCCAAGAAGTTCTAGAAACTTCTTTACATGTACCCAACTTTTTGTCGTTATTTCTTAAAATCCACCATATAATTTGTACTGCCTAAATACTCTTAGATACATGACATTCTACTGGAATGTGGTCAATATAGAAGTGCCTGAACCCATATAGAAAACTGATTTCTCCACCTCCAAGTAGCTATCAGTTACCAAAAGTTCCTAGGCTGTGGGTAGGACTTCATGCCTCCTTCTTCTCTCCTTGGATTTCTTCCATCTTGAGCTCACGCAGGTCTTGTGTGTGTTATCTCAACTGTTGTGAATTCATCTACACAACTGCCCTAGAGAATACTGTTCCCTTGTAGTCATTTACTGTCTGTGGCTCTTACATTTTTTCTGATCCTTTTCCTTAAGAATCATTGAGCCTTTGAAATGAGAGCTATGATACTGAGCCGTGTAGATGGCTGAGCATTTCAGTTTCTTATTCTCTGGTCTTGATTGGTTGTGGGTCTTTGTGCTAAGTACAATCTACTGCACAAAAGTAGTTTCTTTGATGAGGACTAAGAGATGTACTCATCTGTAAACATACTAAGGCACCGTTTGATACTTTGCACATTTAGAAGGGCATTAGTGGTGTGTTTTTTCCATCTAGGAACTGCCAAGCTACAAGTTCTTGGCCCCAATTTTAATGCCACTTAAGGGCTATAACTTGTAGAATAGTTCTTAAATTCCATCAGAAAATGGTTAGCTACTACTACTGCCATGACACCTGCACCACTATTGTACCAGAGACCATAATAGAGTAAGATGTTGTAGCTCACAGTTGAAGTTGTAAGATTGCTGGTTACGTTTCTCCTTTTGTATCATGCCTAATGCTTTCTAGTATTATAAAATCTAGCCAGTAGAACTAAAACTTTCCAGTGAATATCAGCTTGATTTCTCTGTTAGCTATGACCCAAGCACATAGAACCTTTTGGTAATACGGTCATATTAACAAGTTCTAGAGGACAAGCAAGAGCACTATCAATAGCCTGAAATACTTGGAGTCCATGGGACCTCAATGAACAACAACTTCAAAAGAGGTAACCTATTTATGGCATTTGGAGTTTCTTTTGTTAGCCTGGAGTATCCAGCACAGGCATCATTGCTCCATTATAGGGTAATCCTATTTAAACCCTTTATATGTATGTACAAATCTAACGCATACAACATTTTGAAAATATTATACTGAAACCTGATGTAGATGCTTCTAAAAACTATTCTTCTGGAGGCCACCATATTTATTTTCATTTATTGCCCATGGGAGCTAAGAGATGAGGCTGTAGGTGAAGCAACCCATTGCTTTAATAATTATAAATGAAAACTATGTGTGCACAATTTTTTTTAAATCACTGCAGTTGATTCTAAAATTCACTATGGGGAAAATAACCCCAATTTCTGTGCTTATGAGCACATATCTTTATTAATCTTTGGTGATTTCTGATAAGGTAGTCTTGTCTGCCTGGTTAGTCTCTGCACCCAAGCTAAATATTACATTTTTTGAGATCAGGAAATCAGTTATGTTTCAAGCTACTCACATCGATGTTTGCTATATCTTTGTGACAGAATGAAGACGGAGAACCACCTTAAAAATCATGGTCAGACCTCATTGTACCTTCTCCCATAAGTCCTCCATATTCCTTCCCTTTCTCTACCATTCAAATCTGAGGCAACAGTTACTCTAAGACTGGGCCAGGTGCTTATTTATAATTTGCTATTACAAATTCATGATGTGTATTTGCTTCATTAATTCATTGTCAGTTCCTATTTTTCCCTTTAGGGTACAAAGAAACAATAAGTTTATCAAAAATGGAAGCACACTGAGCCATTTAATAAATTTTACATGAAAAATATGGCCTTCAATGAAAGCAGCTGTTCCTATCTTTGACCAACATGTTTTATCCTCTAGACACTTTATGCGTTAATTCAATTTAGCCTGCTTTTGTATATATGAAGATTTATTTAAAATAGGACTCTTCACTGTTAAATGCCAGATAGCACAAAGTCATGCCAGCCTCAAACATCTATGTCCACATTATCTTGCATCTATTTTCTTCTTAAAGATAGATTAGGCACAACCAGTCAACAAAACTCCAGGAGGAAAAGTGTCTTCTTATGTTAGTATATCAAAGTAAGTACCGAAGACTTTTCAATAAAGATTTGTTGGAATAGTATGTACACTGATCCTGCTTTACTTTGCAGTATGAATGTTCTCCAAATGTCTATGGGTCAAAGCTATGGTTCATGAGATGACACTAACAGTTGGTGGACCCATGGAAATCAGGGACTAATGAAGGTCTTTGGGTCATTGAGAACATTTTTGAGGGGAATTCTGGAGCTCTGCCCCCTTCTATCATACTAGCCTCCTATTGGAGAGGTGAGTGTCTTTGCTCTAACATGCATTCTGCCCAATGAATATGATATTGCTAGAGGTCCAAAACACAGTCTTAATCTGTCATGGACTGGATCTTCCAAACACATGAATTAAATTAAACCTATTCTCACTGAAAATCATTTTCTCAGCTATTATATTCTATAGACAAGAAATTAAATGTCAAACCTCCATGTTATGATCGATCAGTATGACTTTCCTCTTAGCCACAAACACTATTCTAAGATCACCTTCTCCATCTGTCTTGCCACCCCTTTCTTATTCACCACTTGATACCATAATTTCATTCAAATAGATTGCTACTTGTTTAGATCAACAATCAATTTTAGGTCCTATTTTATTTTTAATAGTCTGTCCATAACATGTTAGCAATCTTCAACCTTCAACTATGTGCATTTTTGGAAAAAGACAAAGTAGATGAAACATTCAGACAAAGTGAGTCATAGAGTTATTACCATGTAATGGTTGTTTTATGAATATTTTATATGAAATAATTTCAAGGTATGCTAATTGTGCAAATTTTAAGTAAAACAAGCCACAAATCTTGAGTAAGATAAATATCAAAGTTTCTTATTAGCAAGTAACAAAGTATTCCTTATTTATGCAGACATATATATATATAATTAAAATATATCTTCTACTGTTCACAAGAAAATTACTTATGTATGAAGTATTTAGTATATAATGTTAATGTACATGTTATGGTATCTTATGATACCTACCCCAAGTTTATGAAGTGGAATTTGAAGGTGGTGGTTGGCCTTTGAGTGGTGGCTCAGTCATGATGGATCGTGGATTCATTTCCTTATAAAGAGATCTGAGAGACTGTACATGTTCCATAATCTATGAAACTATTTATTGGATATTTTATTTATTTACATTTCAAATGTTATCCCCTTTCACTGTACTCCTCCACAAACCCCTTATCCCACCTCCTTCCCCCTGCTTCTATGAGGGTGCTTCCCCATCCACCCACCCATTCCTACCTGATCATCCTGGCCTTCCCCTACACTGGAACATTTAGCCTTCCTAGGACGGAGGGCCTCTCCTCTCACTGATGCCAGATAAGGCCATTCTCTGCTACATATGCAGCTGGAGACATGGGTCCCTCCATGTATATTCTTTGATTGGTGGTTTAAATCCTGGGAGCTCTGAGATTGGTTGCTATTGTTGTTTTCCCTATGGAGTTGCAAACCCCTTCAGTTCCTTCAGTCCTTTCTCTAACTCCTCCATTGGGGTCCCCGTGCTCAGTCCAATGGTCTGCTGCATGCATCAGCCCCTGTACTTGTCAGACTCTAGCAGAGTCTCTCAGAAGACAGCTATGTCAGGCTCCTGTCAGCAAGTACTTCTTGGCATCAGCAAGAGTGTATGGGTTTGGTGTCTGCATGTGGGATGGATTCCCAGGTGGAGTAGTCTCTGCATAACCTTTCCTTCAGTCTCTGCTCCACACATTGTGTCCGTATTTCCTTTAGACAGGAGCAATTCTGATTAAAAATTTGGAAATGAGTAGGCGGCATCATCCCCCAAATGGGGGCCTTGCCTAACTTCTGGATATGGTCTCTACAGTTTCTCCTTTGTTGGGCATTTCAGCTAATCTCTTCCCTGTTAGGTCCTGGTAGCCTCTTCCTTTCCTGGTATTTGGGACTTTTTGATGGCTAGCCCCAGTTCCCCATCCCCCTTTTGCCACACACCTTTGTTCAATTTTCTGACCCTTTCTATATCATCCCTGTCTCCTCCTATACCTGATGCTGCCCCCTTTTCCCCTCCCCTCCTCACTTCCTCCCAAGTCTAAACAATTTTATAATAACTAGCTGACCATTAACCAAGTAACCAATTAGATAATCTGGTTAAGCCTGGTTCTTTGGTTTCTAGCCTCTGAAGCCATGAGAAATAAGCATTTCTTGTTTACAATCTACCAAGATTATGGTATTTTGTTATCACATCTCTAATGGACTAAGACATAAAGACAGTATATTCCAGTAAAATAGTTTGGCAGGCAATTCAAGTCTCAAGTAAGCATCTGACTACTTTATATTGCTTCTCTTATAAAACATCTCTATTGATTTAATGTATCTCCTAGAGATTGGTTAACATTGCAACACAGCCATAATTTTCTTGCATCTTGTATGTGAGGGCCTTAGGGAGAGTTAATAGACTAAATAAGTGAATGAATAAGTACACGAGGAACATGTTTATTTTTGTCTTATGAAGTAAGGTTGAAAGTGAGATTACTTTACAGGAAGTATTTTTTGGGAATCGAGAGGGGAGAGTTCCCAGGCTTGGGACATATGGACAGGCTGACGAGGAAGAGACACCAGTGTGCATATGAAAGGTCTCAGAAGGAAACTAACATCTCCTCCACGTGTACCATGTGACAGGTACATTACATCATTTTAGCTTATGACAGCTAGGGAGCCCAGTAATACAATCTCCCTTTCATAAGCAAGAGAAGTGAGAGTGTAGACAGCAAAATAACCTGCCACTAGCTTTACAACATCAGGGTGTCTGGTCTTGGATTTCACCAGCCTACTTGTCTCTGGCACTCATGATTTATGATAGTGTGTAAATACCTGGGTTCTGTTCTCTGCCTACTCCTCAGGGACTAAGCAGTATACTACAATTTCCACACCCAGAATGACCTGGTTTGTATGAAGATTTTCAAGAGGAAAAAGTCAGAGTTCTATCTCCCAGTTCTTGTGTGGTTAATGAATCCATGGAGAAGCTGAAGACGTGAGTATGGGTCCTGGTTCATACCAAGTTTGTCTCTCTGAAGGCAGCAGGCCGTCACTATTTGAACTGGTCAGGAAGCGATTATAACTGTATTTAAAGCACAGGGAGTCACCTATCATGAGGATCAAAGGCAACCTTTATAATTTGAGGTTGCTTGAAAATATCTGGGGAGTAGTCCCTAATTAAGGTGTGAAACAAGGAGCACCCAAGAAAAAACTTACAATGAGAGACCTTTGAAGTCCACAGAAAACATCTCATGGCAAGGATCACTTATTATAAGAGAGGCACACACCATTTCTGAAGTGCCCACTGTTTACAGAACTGCAACTTTTCATGTCTTATCTCTCGACAACAAGGAAGAATAACAGGTTGATGGTTGCACCTCATCTTTTTTACTGAAGAAGATAGTGAATGTAATTTAGGGGATTAAATCAGATACAGCTTTCCTCCCATTTCTCTGACCATCAAATGTGTCCGTTGCAAAGAGCTATCTCAAACACCCATCCCTTCCACAAGCCATTTCTCCTTCTAGAATGGCACAAAGGAATAAGAGAAAACACCACCAATTCTTAACTTCTAAAATCTGAGCTTATGTTTCACAAGTCTGTTTTGTTTCAACATGCCTGGAATTAGTCTAAAACTGAGAAATCACCTAGGAACAGGTGTTAGACACGTTTCACAGCTATGATTCCAATGTGGGAATCAAAGAAGAAATGTTCTGTCAATTTGGAAAGCTCTAAATAGGCTGGAAATTTTGGCTTTATCATCCTAAGAATCTGGGGATATACAGGAGGGTAGACACACCAATGAGGTAACACTGGTTAACAGGGGAAATGGGAAATGTTACGGATTCTGCAAAGGTAGTGCCCATTAGAAACAAGCATAGAAGCTGGAGGGTGAAACTAGGTTGAACTCAGGGATGAAATCAACTACCTATATTTCTCCCAAAGTGTCTTAGACATGGTCGCAGGGGTCAGACACTGATTTAATAGAAAGAATATAGAGATTGCTGTTAAAAAGGAAACCAAGCTTAAGAGACAGAAAATGTTCTCATCTGGAAACCAGCTGAATGGATATCTGCAAGCCAAGCAGCCTCTGTTTTCATGATTTGTAGGATATTCCCTAAACTGCCTCTTCCATGAGGTTGTTATGGCGCTAAAAAGAGATAATAGCAAATCACAAAGTATCACAGTGGAAGAAAAGAGATGTGAGTGCTCCTTTTTACAAGCAGTTCACCAAGCTCTTCAATTTTAAAAAGACATAAGCATTTGAGGACACCCTCAAATAAACACAATAAAAAAAGGGTCCACAGAAATTAGACGGAAGTGAGGCTTGAGAAAAACAAAACGTTTGTGGCTTAAGAATAAAGAATTAAAGTCTTGAAATAAAATAAACAAAAAATGAAAAGCGGTAAGACCAGTTTTGACACAGCCTATTGTGTTTAAAATGACAGCAAGAAAGAACAAGTCAGATCCTGTCTTGACTCACTCTGTTTGCCACTAGGATTGGCAAAGAGGATTACCATATTTACTCTCCAGAAATGTCACCCACAGTATGACTATATTCTGAAAGATGTTAAGGACAGCACTCTTAAGTTGTCCTCTAATTTTACGATTTGATGAAAGGCTACAGCGCATGACAAGATCAGTTGTTAAATGAATGACTAGTGATCCAAAGGAAAGATAGCCAAAAGAGCAATTTAATCTTACACGTATAGGGATCAGTGAGTTACCTCCTGCTATAGAAGCATGACTATTATAGGGTATGTGATAAGACAGATCAGAGAGCAAGACAATCATAGAAAGCAATTACTGATCAAATGCAGAGAACTGACTGTATGAGGTGCTCGGCCCCAACTGATTCATTCCGCAACATAACAGCTATGCCAAAAGCACAGGGGACATCCTGGAAGAGGGACTAGAAAGACTACAAGATCTAAAGGACCAAGAAGTCTGCTCAAAGATTGTCTTCTAGATATGACAGTGAAACTACACCCATAAATTCTCAGCAAAATAGCTGGTTAAACAGAATGCAAACAATAACACCATCAGTTAACATGCCAACATGGATAGACAGAATCTCATACGGACCCTCCCCAAATGAAGAGGGACAGGCAATAAGAGACTGCTTGGAATAGAAGAATTAGTCTCCCCCAGGGATGAGCCCCTAAAAATTGATACGATATCAAATCAACTAGCCCTAAAAACATATCCATGCATATAGTATTTAAAAGACTTAGTAGATTGGGTTTAAATATGCACATGTGTATGTGTGTGTAAAATAATACTAATTGAAGAAAATGAATCCATGAATTTGAAAGCGAGGAGGGAGAAGCGTGGAGCTAGATGGAAAAGGAAGTGGAAAATGATGAAATTACATTTTAAAGTAAAATTTATATAAAAAATAAATATAAATGGGAAAAGTATTTAATCATTAGCTTGGTGTCTTATTCTCATTAAGTTATTTAATCGGGTTAGACTTTAGTTTAAGTGTTCCTTCTTACAACACAGGAAACTCTCAAGGATCATTCTAGTTCTAGTAATATAAAACCTGTATTTCTACAGAAGAGTCAACCATAAAACAGAACTATTCCTTCGAACAGGAGGAATTCCCTCTGTGTTGAAGAAAGGTCAGTCTAAATTGGGGTCAAGAAAGAGGTGACCAATTTCCTCTTTGAAAACAACAAAACATTAGGTATTGAGAGAAACTGAACTAGAAAATCTATGGCTTGATTGCTTCATACCAAAACCAGCTCATGCTGTCATTACCTTGATGGTGTCTTTAAAATTACAAGAACCTAAATTATATAGAGTTTTATATCCAAAACCACCTTCAAGTATTACCAGCTTCTTGCCTAACCATTACCTTTTAAGACCTTAATGGCCCTGCCTACACACATTTCAGAGTCCAATTTCTCTCCTCGCTTCTCTTTCTTCTAGAATGTTTTTCTATGGAATCTGGGTTCAAATAGACACTTTTGTAATTGAAGAAGCTCATGCAAGCTCTGTTGTAAGACAATCTCCCTCTGACTCAAACATCCAAGATGTGACTTCTTTTTACATAGAGTCAGAGGAAATACTTCCTGAGAGTTGGAAGACTAGTGTCCTCGGTCCAGGTGTCCAATCCCTAGGTACACTGGGGTCATGGAATCACTTTTGTAATAAAATTTCTTTCAGAAAGTTACATCAGCAAGATGTGCAAGATTTGAGTCAGACACTGAGAAGGGATGACTAGAAAAACAAAGATGGCTAAAGATTATTAGTGAACACATGGGAGAACCAAGACCCTAGAGGGCAGAGAGCTAACTTTTGTACAATATCTGCTGTTAGAGTATAATATAAACTCTTTAAAAATCACTGTTCCACATTCTATTCATCAACACAGGGTTTATATTTCTTAGGCAACCTACACACTGAGCCCAAAGGTAATTTTATATACTATTTTTAGTATGTCTTGCTTTGACTGTGATCTGTCACATGAGATTTGCTATAGAATGTGTCTACTTTTAATGGTGAGTTTCAAATTTTGAAACAGTTTGGACTGGGTTTTTGGGAATTAAGGCTACTGAGGCTCTAAGATATATGTATATATACATATACATGCATATACATATATATCATATAAATATACATATATATTATTTAAACATACACATTTACACACACATAAACATATACATATATTGTGTATATTATATATACATATATATGCCTATATATACATATACATATGTATATATATATATATATATATATATATATGCGCCCTAGTAGGCTCTTTAAATTATTGCCATTGTTTGCCATTGTTTACTTTTAATGAAATAGTTTTATTTATTCTTTGATAATTTCATAAATGTATGTGACATATTTTGATTATATTCACCTTCTCCTCTCTGTCCTCAACTCCTTCCTAATCCTCCCTGCCAAACCCTCTTCCCAATTTGAAGTCTTCTTTATGTTTTTTCTTGATAATGCATAGTAGAAATTATTTAAATGCTGGCCCATGGTTTCTATCCCACTTTTGGTGGTTGAGCTTCCAGATGAAAGATACAAGCCTTTGTATTTTTAGCAAGCCATAATCAGCACAATAGCTGGGCAGATGCCTGCCCTCCATGCTGTTATAATACACTTTCCTATTGATAATCCCCAAGTTATTATTTACTATTTACTATGTTCCCCATGTACTGCTCTTAACTCCAATTGGGCATCTATAGGGCCATGCTCTCTTGACCCTTAACCCATGGCAACCTCGCCTTCCTCTCCTGCACATTTTTCTTCATGGTTCCAAAGCTGAGAAACCTAAACCCCATCTTTGTCTTTTCTGCTCAGCTACTGGCTGTTGTCATCTTTATTTACCAATAACTTACCAAGTTAATTACACAATTAACTTGGGGAAGAGTCACTTAGCAAGCATCTATGTACAGACTCTCTCATCTCTGGGGTAACTCTCTCATCATCCTGTGGGGGCCCCAAATTAGTATTAGAATATAAGCAACATCAGGCCAACCCACTACACAAATAAGTAATTTATGCTTCTATGTTGTGCATGAATCTGGGACCATCTACCAGCGCATGGTCTACCTACAAACAAAAGTCAGCTCTCCATCTATAACAACAATCAACTACCACTAATTCTTAGGTAGGTGTGAGATCTCTTGTGTTTCCTCCCTAATACATACTAGAATGCTGACCAGCCTTTTCTCACACAGGCAATCATATCTTCTGTAAGTTTATGAGTACAATGGTCCTGCCATTTCCAGAAAAGTTTCACTCAATTTCTCAAAAGCTCCCAGATCTTATGCTCTTTTTAACCTCTCATCTGAGTCTTAGGGTGAGGAAGGGTGTGTGAGATAGATGTCTCATTTACAGCTGAGTATTCCAAGACACTTCTTCTCTGTGCTTTTACCAGTTGTTAATCTTTGGATTAACCCCTCAGCACTGTATTAAGAAGCTTCTTTGATGAAGACTCTGAGCTAGACTAATTTAAGGGCATAAAGATACATAGGAAACAAGTGGAACTATGCCCAGTGGAAAAAATAACTCTAGCAGGTTCACCCTATGGCTTATGACTTTGACGCTAGATTTACTATAATAGGTATGAGTTTTCTTAAGTGGAGTGGGTCTTAAAATCTTTTCCTAGGGTTTTCCTGCTGTGAACAAATACCATGACCAAGGCAACTTTTATAAGGACAACATATAATAGGGGATGGCCTATAGATTCCGAGGTTCAGTCCATTATCATCAAGGCAGGAACATGGCAACTTTCAGGCAGGCATGGTGCATGAGGAGCTAAGAGTTCTACAACTTCATCTGAAGACTTCTAGCAGAATGTTGGCATCTAGTCAGCTAAGAGGAGGGTCTTAAAGCCCATGCCCACAGTGACATGTATACTCTAACAAGGGTAAGCCTTCTAAAAGTGCAAACCATCACATTCCACTCTCTGGCCCCCATAGACTTGTTCAAACATGTGACTCTATGGGGGACTTAACTAAACATGGCATAATGCAAAATACAGTTAGTTCAAATTCAAAAGTCCCCATACTTTATATCAGCCTCAACAATGTTAAAAGTCCAAAGTTCAAAGTCTCTTCTGAGATCCATCCAAATCATTTAACTGTAATCCACAAATCAAGACAGGAAACCAGCTAGGCAAACTCCAAACTCTGCATCTCCCTGGCTGATGTCAAAGCAGTCTTCAGATCTTCAACTCCTTTTTCATCTTTGTGGACTGCAACAAACTTCTTTCTCCTGGACTGGTTCCAATCCCTCTTGGAAGCTTTCCTCAGCAGATAGCCCATGGCTCTGGCATCTCAAACATATTGGAGTCTCCAAAGCAACTTCAATGTTACAGTTCTTCTTTCAATGTCTGGGATCCACACATGATCTTCTGGGCTCCTCCAAAAGGCTGGGGTCACTTTTCCAGCTCTGCTATGTCTCATACTTTAAACTAAAGTTGATCCATTCTTCTGCTGCTGTTGTTCTTGGTGATCATCCCATGGCACTGGCATCTCCAAAACACCTGGGTCTTCTGCTGCAACTAGGCATCACCATAGCTTTTTATAGACTCTCTTCATAGTGCCAAGCCTCAATCCCTTTGCACGACCCCTTCAGTCCTGGGCCATCTACTGCAGCTGAGGCTGTACCTTCACCAATGGCCTTCCATGGCCTCCCATCGTGCCAGGCCTCAGATGATCATCATGACCCCTTCTTTCGTGAGCCGCTACTGCCTGGGTGACTTACAAATAACCAAGTACAAGGTACAACCTTGACGATCTCTGAAACATAGCTTATTTATGCTCTCAGAAAACATTTCCCAGACTATTTCACCTCAGTGACTCTGGTCTCTTCTTAATCACCACTAATGCCTTAGCTCCAGCTGACCAGCATCAATTATCCCAGTCGTCTCCTTCTGTCTTAGGTTTTTACTGCTGTGAAACTGTGATCAAGGCAACTCTTATAAGGACAACGTTAAAATGAAACCGGCTTACAAGCTCAGAGGTTCCATCCATTATCATCAAGGCAGAAACATGGCAACATCCAGGCAGTCATGATGCAGGAGGAGCTGAGAGTTCTACGTCTTCATCGAAAGCTTCTAACAGAATACTGACTTCCAGTCAGCTAGTATAAGGGTCTTAAAGTCCATGACCACAGCGACACACATACTCCAACAAGGTCACACCTTCTAAGAGTTCCACTCCTTGGGCCAAACATATAAAAACCATCACAAAATCCAACCAGAAAGTGGTTAGTTACCTCTACATCTATGTCACTTTTGCACCATGGGCTCATGTTTTTTTTAATTTTTTAAATGGATTTTTATTTACCTTTCAAATGGTATCCCCTTTCCTGGTTTCTCATCCATAAACCCCCCTATCCCAGCCCTCATCCCCATTCTTCTATGATGGTGTTCCTCTACCCATCCACCCACCCCTTCCTGCCTCCCACCCTGACATTCCCTTACACTGGGGGGTCGAGCCTTGGCAAGACCAAGGGCTTCTCCGCCCATTGGTGCCCAACAAGGCCATCCTCTGCTACATATGCAGGTGGAGCCATGGGTCTGTCCATGTGTACCATTTGGATGGTGGTTTAGTCCCTGGGAGCTCTAGTTGGTTGGTATTGTTGTTCTTATGGGGTTAGTGAGTCATTGCTGTAGCTCCCAGAATTCATAGTTGAATAAGACTGTTGATGATTTTCCTTCCTAGCAGCCTCCATAGCAATTTCTGGTACTATGAAAGCTAGCCACCAGAAATGAAACTAATAGAGCAGTGACACCTTAATTTCTATATGTCCTTTAACAGAAGTCTGTTGTCTTCAGCAATAGAATTTTATCATCATGTTGTATTGTAAAACCAAGGATAATGGCAACAGACAATAGTTTGAGTATTCGTTGGGCCACCCATAACTGACAACTCCAAGAGTATTGTTCTATGTCTGACAAGCAAAGCTTCTGGGAAAAGTATGGTCCCTCATACAAGGTAACTCTATTTAACACACCTTTCTCAGTATGAAGCTCACAAAATAGACTAGTGGGTTCCCATATCACTTTGTCAAACATCCTTACAGCTCAAGAATATCATTTCAAATATTTAAAAACGTGTAAGCTATCAATTTCATGACTAATATACAGCAGAGAAATGTCTAGCGCGGGCCTCACTTTCAACCTTTCAACCTCACGATTTGTGTTTCATTCTTTCTGTTTTTTTCAAATCAGAAGTTGAAAAGGAAAGTCGTTCTTGTTGCCCAGGAGAAGATCGCCTCATACCTCTACAGTGTAGAGTCTATATCTACATCAAAGGGAAGATAGATGATTGCAACCATGACCCAAATGCTATGAAACGATGCATTACTCATGTACTGGAACTTACTGAGGAGAGAAAGGCAGAAACACAAGCAACTATAGGCTCCTTCTAATAGAAGGAAGGACAAGCGGCTTTACGTTTGGCCTCTATTTGGGGGCAGTGATAGGACAACCTTTTGCAACTAGTATCAGGATTCTATAATTCGAGTATCTTTCTGGATCAGATGAAGGATATACTGGGCTTCCTAATCAGCTTACTTGGATATAGGAGAACTGGAGGTGAGGGACTGTATACCCAGCGGTCACGTGTGTAAACTACAGTCAGTTCCTTGATACAGTAAATGAGATGAATATGCAGAGTGTACTGAAGCAAAGATTTGTACGATCGTTCATGTAATGCTCTCTACCCTGGAACTCACTTTGCCTAAGCCAGAATAACAATAAGGAGAGCTCTGTCTGGTGCCCACACACACACACCAGAGTGGCACCTGTTTCATTCTCTGTGCCTAATGAAGTCTTCACAGATGAAAGCACAACATTCAACTATAAACAATAATCAACCCCAATCTACCCAGGGCCAAATTACATGTTTGCAGGGATTGAAAGGGATGAGAGTACCCTCTGATAAATGATTGTGAAAACATTTCTCAGGCCACTGTTTCCGACAACATCCTAGGACCTAAATGCAAAATATAAAAATGCACTAATATTTAGTATGGCCTTGTGATCTTCCAAATATCTTTAAAAGACCATTTTCAACTCATTGCCTGCACCAGCATCTAACGTAATTGTTAAAATTTACATTTATAGTGCCATGAAGTCTAAATGGAGATGTTGCATTTCTTGAAACTCAATGGGCAATGACAACAGAACTGACTGTACCCAGGGACCCTGCTTAGAGTGATGGTGTCACTTCCTAAGTAACACACATAGGAAATGCCTCCACTGTGACTTGAGCATAAGACTTTATGACTCTAAATACCTTAGTTAAGATATCAGAAATTGATTTTTAAATACTTACAAGAAACTGGTGGTTATTATATCTATTAAGTACTTTTAGGCAGATTCTGTCTTCAAAGATTTCAAGATGATTAGCACTCAAATATGTGACTTCCTTATAGGGAAGCTGGCAAGCAAAAATACAATCTATGGTCTTTAAACAGGATATAAACCAGGCATTTCTGTGGGGTATTAGCCTTATATGTGGAATTCCTTAGGTCTGAGTTCTGGTAAGGGACCTAGGTGATAATAGGCTATAAAAAAGACTCAAAAAAAGTTCACAAGTTTTCACTTTTTATTATCACTTATTAGATCGGGGGAGGAGTGGACAAAACACCCTAAGGTGTGTTTCCAACAGTGTCCGGGAAAAGTACAGGAAAATTTAAATTAATGCTGGATCCCTAAGTACGGAGAGAGCACCACAGAGCTGTGAATATGCAGCATGCTAGGTCTTGGGGGCTATACTTTGGGGACTGGCACCAACATAGCCCTCAAGAACTGACAACCTACCAGGAAAGATGAAATGAACCTGAGAGTGGAAGGTAAGAGACGTCCTATAACACTGAGCCTCTAGTTGCTATTGTTAGTCTCTACTATTATAGAGTTAATGATGCTGGAGATGGCCATGCTGCCTGTGTGGATGACAGACTTTCCAGTATGGATTACTTTGAATACAGACTTGGGAAGGTGATAATCAGATTATGAAGTATGAATAGTCCTTTTTGCAGACAAAGAAGAAAAACCCTAGTAACAGGAAAATCACGATTTAAAAAAACCTGCCATTTAATAACTAATACAGAAGCAGTAGCAAATAATCAGTGAAGGAAGAAATACAATTAAGGTTTGGAGACACAGAAATAAGCAGAGAAAGCAGCCACACACAAGGCCAGAGAAGGCCACGATGATAAGCTTGTATATCTCTTTAAATGCAGTAGGGAACCTCGGGAAGATTTGAAGTTGGGATGATATGATCTGATTTATGATTTTTAAAATACCATTCTGGCTACTGCATGGAGAATGGATAGTTGCTAGGTGAGCGAGACGGGAGAAGAGATCATTTAAGGGGCTATTGGAGTTACTCAGGAAGAAAATGAAAGGAGCCCACATAGAGTACGTTGGGGAGAAAGAGAAGTGGGCCGACTGGAGATACATCATCTTGAAGAGCAGACAGAACTTGCTGATGGATTGGCTATAGATACAGAAAGAAAAACTTAAGGATTCAAAGAAGAGCCCAGGTCTTTGTCCTGAGCAGACTGGAGAGAAACAATTTGCTCCTGCACTAGAATGAATGGCTGAAAGAATAGGGTAAGAGTTTTCTGTTAACCATGATAATTTTTAATTATATCGTTTCTGTGACAGAATACCTGGCAAAGACAAATTGAGGAAAGGTTTCTTTAGGATCTCCTGAGGGTGAAAAGTGTTGTTCACTGTGGCAGAGAAGTCATGGAGGCTGGAGCAGGAGATGGCCAGTGATGCTGCTTCTGAGAACAGTCAGGAAGCAGAGAGGATGAATGCAGGGGCCCGGTTTCTTGTCCTTTTTTGTTCGGTGTAGGATCCCAGCCTATGGGATTGTGCCTTCCATGTTTAAGGTAAGTCTTTTCATTTCAATTGATCTCTCTCAGACATGTCCACATACTTGTCTCTCATTTTGTAGGTGATTCTAGACCCTGTCCAGTTGAAAGTCATTATTAATTATCAAAAATATGTTAAGTTGATGGGTATATTTGATATTCAAGCACAGATTCCTGCCATGTAGTTCAATATATGATTTTTGAGCTCAATGAGGGAGCTCGGACTAGGGATGTGCATGTTGAAGATATAATGGAATAGGAGAAACACTGGATAAGTGTACCTTGAAATCAACAGTTAACAAACCAATGGACTTTCCAATTTTGACTTGGTAAAGAAGAACCACAAAACCCGGAATCCTTATGTACAGGAAAGCACTGACAAAGCATTCCATTCTTCTGTTTTTTCAATAAACATCTACAGGGTGTGAAGTACGTATCAGTATTTGATGTCAGAATTAGCGCTGGTGAGACGAACTTACTTCATATGACCTATATGCTCTGGATCATGTGACTGTGTGGCCCCAAAAGTGGAAAAGTCATGCCACATATTAGGATTGCAAGGAATTAAGGTGCACAGAAGAGTGTTCTTGAGAATGGTCACTTCTAATGCTGCACATGGTTCAAGAGTAGGAGTGAGACTGTAAGAACCTCAAGGGTATTATTATATATATATTATTGTACCGGGAGCAGGGGAGCTATAACCTTCTGCAACCTCGCTTTTTCAGCTTGAAAAAACATGGATTATCAGTATTTTTAAATGTTTTCTCAGAGGATAAAAGGAATGGCATTCACAAAACCCATGTTACCGTGTGCTATGCACCACATGGAAGGCAGATTTATGGTCCCCAAAGCTATCCATATCCAAATCCCTGAACCCCAGGACTCTGTTATCTTACACCCAAAGGTAACTGAGTTTGCAGGTAGAGTTGTTTTGCCAATCAGATGACCTTTAGAAGTGAGAGCTTCTTAGGCTACCCAACATATCAAGAATTGACCACATACGTGAAAGAAAGAAGAACCAGAGCAAAGTGTGGACACAACCTAATATTAAAGGCATTGGATATGGAATAGGTAAGGAATCAGTCAGGAAGTGTGTGTAGTCTCTACAAACTGACAGGGGCAAGCAGACAGATTCTCACTGCAACCTGAAAATAACTCACAGCCTATCTACTTGATGTTCATCTTAGGAGACCCATCTCAGTCTTTTCACACAGACTATGAGGTAATTTGCACCATTTTTAAGTCACCATGTTTGTGGAAGTTTAAAGTGGAAACCCAGCAGACACTGCAATAAATATTAGCAACATTAGAATTATTATTATAGTTAGAAAAGGGGGGAAGGGAAAGGAGGAGATAGATGCGAAAATGGTTGAATTTTTGTTTACAAAGCACTTTCTAATGTGCAGGGACGAGAAAATGACGGGCATGTTTGGGAAGCAGTAAATGATGATAGGGGCCTTGCTTAGGCCATAATGGAAGGCAATTGCAAATCTGAGATTTGGTATCAAGGAATGATATCTGATATGATTCTACTGTCAGTCAGCATGAATGTTAATTTCAGAAAATCAGTCCACACAACCCCTTAGCTTCCCCACTACCCTCCTTTATTTCCTTTAGGATTCCATTAGAAGTGAGTGGAGGGAATGAAAAGTATAATGTTTTCAGAGATGCCTGAGGATTCTGCTGTCGGGATTGAGGACTAGTAAAGGTGACTCAAGTACGTGTAAGGTATTCTCAAGTCATCTCAGTGCAATAAAATGAGGGTGTCATTAATAAAGATGGTAGACTTGGGGTTGAAAATTGTCCAGGTTAGAGTTTATCAGCAAGAATTGACTTTATTGTTACTGTGTTCAAAACAAGATGAATTTCTCTGGGAAAGATATTTCTCAATGTCTGTGACATGGGAATGGCTGTCTTACCCAGCTCTCCTCGAAGATTGCTGAGATCAAAGAGGGAATACGAAGGAACTGTGTAACCAGAAAAGAACGAGGCATCTGCCTCCAGCAGTCACTAGACTCATGGCTCCTAGCAGCACCTCATTCCTTCTAAGGCTTCTGTGCTGTCTCTTAGCAAGTTTAGTCACATATACACGTATCATAAAGCTGTCCCTTTACTTCTGCCTCTCCTTGTCTCCCCGGTGTTTACTGTTCCTTTCCCAATCAGCTACCTACTTTGATCACTGTTTTGCTTTCTTGTTAAACATATCTCTGAAATTCACTTGTTTTTGGATCAGTTCCACGATCCTAATTGCTCATGCAAACTCTCAAAGCCTGTCAAAGAAAGCCCGGGGGAGAAGACTCACCTGGGAAGTAGGTGCAGGCAACAAGACTTGTGTGTGAAACCGGAGAGTTTTACTAGAAAAAAAAATGTTCATTTTGGGTTTCATTTTCTGTTCTAGAACCAAGGAAAAATAAAGACACCTAAGTGTTAGGAGGCAATTTCATTGGTTATATACCAATGATAATTTCATAATTAATAGATATGACTGTTCCTAAAATTAAATGTTCAGAGTAAGTTTCAGGAACTTGATTTTTATTGAGTTCATCTTCCCTTTTCATAGCCCCATTTGGAGGCTACAATTGATTATTTGTAAGCTATAAAAATACCTACTGCTTCCATCATGTAACCACTTCTGTCACATACAGATGACGAAATCCTATTAAAACTCTAGCATTCCAGAGCTCTGGAATAGCATGTTGGCTCATGTCCAGAATGATCAGACAGGTAAGCTTACTCATCAAACTGATGCCTGACATTAATATGTCCTGCTTGGCTACACAGCCACTGGGAGGATTAACCTGCAACAGTAATGAAGTCTGGAGCACACTCAGGCAGGGAAACAGCCATCTGCAGATGGAGCAGGCATATATGGGAACATAGGTATAATGCCAATATCATGTCTACCAGGAGGCTACTTAAACATGAGCTCTGTCCTGAGCATCCAAGCAAAAGGGTCTGTCTCTCAGTAGAGTCACTCATGGATGGTGGGTCTCTCATTTTGGTCCATTTTTTCCCAATGCATAGACCTCCAGCCCACCTTTTAACTACTCTTAGACAATGACTCTATATTACTAATTACCTAGGAAAAAGGAGTTTCATCTGTTTTCTCTCAAACAAATAAACAAAAAGTGAAACCTGGGGTTATAGCTTCATGTGTTTTAATATTCTCTTTTACAAAATCCTAGAGACCTGCACAGGCTTACCTGAAAGATATTATGCCACCTCCTGAGTCTCCATTTCTGTGTCTCAGTTTTCTATGTGACCAACAAGGCTTCATATCCCAGAATAGGAATATGGGTAGATAGGGAGAAATAGTTCTTCATAGCTCTCATGAAAATAAATCCCCATCATAATCAATGGCACTTCTCACAGACCGTTAAAACAATCAAAACAAGTGGAACAGCTTCTGAGAAAGTTTCAAAAATCACACTTTAAAGCTAGGAAGTGTCATTTCTATGTTCAGTATCTCAGAGGAAATCCCAGGAGGCCTCTTCTGTTAAATTGGTATTTGCTTGTCATCCTTGGTTTTTCTTTTATCTGTCATTCAGGATTCCACCATGTTGGCATGTTCCCATCTGGGTTGAGAACTCAGTCTTAGCGCTCAGAAATTAGGCTTCTTAATGAGTGATTCAATGTCTATTTATCACACACACGCGCGCGTGTGTGCACGCACAAACACACACACACACACGAAACTGATTTCTGCCTTCCTCATTCTCTTTGCTCCTGTCCAGGCAAAGATACAGTGTCCAGATAAAATGCTAAACAAGAAAGCACATTAAGTACATTTAGCATCATCTTGGGCTACTTTCCTTATCAAGATTTTTCTATAATCATTGCCCATCACCTCAGCTGTCTTCCTCATAAACTCATCCCTCAACACTTGTAAGCCCAATGAATTCTATTTTCCTTTGAATGCCTAGATGACATCAATGCATTCCTTCGTGATCCCATTAGAATGTATGTTATCACTTTATGATAGTTCTTCAGCCTCTTTGTACTGATGCTCTTCCAGGAGCTCCTTTCACACGAGGATCTTGTGTCATTCACGAGAGGACAGGGCCAGCCAGAGTCACCCCCTGCTAAAGGCTTAGTGACTAGAGAAAGGATGGATAAGCACATGAGCAATTCAAACTGCTAGTGCTGTTATAGGCAGCCAAGGCTAGTCATTGGTGTAAGACAACTGGCTTCAGAGATAAACTAGAACAAAGGTCCCCTGTCCTGACCACACCTCAAAATTCTCCCAACATGACAGAAAGTTGTGAGAGCAAATGAGAGAGACAGAGAGAGAGAGGAAGAGAGAGAGAGAGAGAGAGAGAGAGAGAGAGAGAGAGAGAGAGAGAGGGAGGGAGAGGGAGAGGGAGAGGGAGAGAGAGAGAGAAAGAATTCTACACATTCATTCCTCATAGTGGTTTGAAAACCTGTAAGAGTATAAGTCCAAGATGAGTTCATCTTAAAATAGTTAAAGAAATCATGGACCAAGAAAGAGAGATGAGTTGGAGAAAGCAATGTAGCTGATCTTCTTTTCAGATATAGGTCACACAAACCCTTAATATGGACATTGTGTATTTGTCCAACAAAGATGTCGGGGTCATCATGTAAAGAAAGCAAGCGGGCCAACTTAGAATTGATGGCATGATTGGTTCTTCTACTTCTATTAAGTATCTTGAGAACTCAAAATTCAATGGATGGCATCATTATCCTGCTGCACAAAATAAATAATCCACTTGACAGAGAGACTCTGCACCTATATATACTTCCACAGCTCACCAAGTCCTCTATTTCTACCATGCAAGGGAGATCCCAGTCACTTCAGAACTCTGAAGTCCATCTTTCAATTTCAATCTCCTGTAACAGGTAACCAAAGGGCAAATTTTACAAAGCAAGTAAACCATATTGCTTCTCAGTATTACAGATAGGTAAGAGCAGATCACATTGAACCAGGGCAGACATTCCTAGTCCCTCTATCTTTCAGTAGCAATGTAGACTTATTTTCTTTAGCTATAGTTCTTGAGTTTAATTTCCTCACCTACGAAGGGAGATGATTGCCCACATTTTTCCACTATGGCATCAGTCTTTGTATCTAAAATCTCTCTGCCAAAGTGTAGAGGAATCCAGCAACATGGCTAATCTGGCAAGGGATCACAGCCAAAGACCTTCTTGATCTGAAAGATTGGACTGGAATGAAACACCTTTAATCCCACTGGCTGGAATACAGACAAATCCTTAGTATATACCTTTAATCCCAAACAAAGGAGGTTAAGTTAGTTTGTAGAAGGAAGCAATCATATTTGGAAGTGACATCTAATTGAGAGGCTGACAAAGTGATGAGAATACTTGACAGAATGAGTTAGAGCTTTCACAAGAACAGAAAAGATAGGCTACTTAAGAACAGTGCAACATGAGTCAGAAATGGAGGGCAGTTCAGTTGAGATCAGTTAAGTTCAGTTCAGTGCAGTTCAGTTGAATGCAGTTGAGTTTGTTCACTCAACGTAGTTCAGTTCATGGAATTCAGAGGCAGATTTTCCAAGCAAAGCAATTCAGTGAGAATCCAAGAGAAGCTAGTTTGAATGAATCAGCATGGAGAGGAGTTTCAAGGCAAAACAGCTGAGTCTAATCAGCCAGCTAGAAGTCAGAAAGAATTAGAAAGTGATCTTATTCAACAGTAAGTCTCTAAGATGACAATTCCATCTGGTAGATAGAAGTTTCCTTTATACAAGTGTTCTCTGATTATGACATGTTGATATAAAGACAAAATTATTGCTATGGAAAGGAAGAAGTGGAAGAGAAGAATCAGAAAAATGAAACAGAAATGGGGATATCAATGGTCACCAAAGGTTTCAGGAACTAGGCTACAAGAAGGGAACAGGAAGAGTGGAGACAAACTAAGGAAGCATAATTTGGCAGATAATTTTTAGATATCTGGATTAGTATCAAACTTGAAAGTGTGAAGAATTAGCTACTTTGTTATAACAAGAGACTAATACTCAAGAACTACAGATAAATAAAGTAGGATTATAATGTTTCCTAGAAAAGTAAGGACTATAATGCAAGCCTCCTTGTTCATATCTGGTTTCATGAGAGGGTATGTAGACTATGAGATATGACTTCCTACATAGTTTGGTGTTTTCATTTATGCACCTTCCATTTGGAAAATCATTACTTTCTGTCTCAGCCTGAACAAACAGAAATATGACTTAAAACTAATCTATGTGGATAGACCCAGAATAATGCTAAGACTTGTTCAGTTGTGGATTGCCCTGGTGCTGTTTGTATTTTAATGCTAATTCTGCTTCCCCAAGAAGGGCTGCCTAGGACAAGGAGTAAATCAGGTACAAAGGTGACTTCCTCGGAACCCTCTCCCCATTTTAACTTGGAAAATAAAGGCTAGAGCTAGTGATTGGGCAGGGAAAGGGAAGTGAGAGCAAAAAAGTTTGAGGGAGGAGGAGGGAGGAGAGAGAAGGGAACAATGGAGGAAGAGGAGGTGGAAGGAAAATGGAGCTGAAGCACATGGCCTGGAGAAAACACAAGTTATAAGGGATCTCATAGCTGGGGACTAGAGTAGTGTAGTGGTAGATCTGTCCAATCTAGGCATACAGCTTGTATTCATACTAATTGAGTTGTGTTTTCATTGCATGAGGTTATTTGGGTTGGAGTATTTACCATAACAAATTGGTGCCCAACAGATCAATTAGAACTCTACTAACCTAAGATAAAAGGCCACTGTACACCTCCCTACCCCTGGTAGGGCTCGGGGTTGGAGTATTTACCATACTGCAACATTGTTCAGCCAGCAAATGCACTATCAGGTCAGCCCCAACATCTCTGTACATACAGCTATGTACATGATTAGGGTCTCATTGGGCCAGTAATATAGATCCATTGGGAAAGTCATTTGCCACCAAGTCTGGCAACCAGAGTTTGATCCCTAGAACCCACATGAAAGAAGAGAACAGATTCCCACATATTGTCTGCTGGCACCACCCCCCAACATGTAAACAGTGATTAGTACATGCAAATACACATATACATTCAATAATTAGTGTGTACACACATACACAACACATACACACACACACACACACAAACACTGATCTCAAATAAATATAACAACAAAGAAAAAGGTCTTTTCTGCTAGAGGGAGTAAAAATGCTAAAGAAACAGAAGTAGAGTTTTATGGAACACTGGGATAAGAAGCCTGTGCCGAGAATCAGATGAGACCACAGGAGAGAAGGATCCAGGTGTTAGAGTGTCTCGTCTGTACTAGGCAAGAATCTTAGGTTTTCCTTTAGGGTTCAGCATAAGTGAGTTCTTTTTGAAATCCTCTCTTGCCTTTTCTATCTTGAAGTCATATCCATATTCCATGCACTATGAAATGACCACCTTACTCTCTCATGGTTTTATAAAACTCTGTCACTCTGAAATATCTCACAGATAATAAGATCAATAAGCCACTACCCAAAGACTATACATGGACTGACCCTGGGCTCCAACCTCATAGGTAGCAATGAATAGCCTAGTAAGAGCACCAGTGGAAGGGGAAGCCCTTGGTCCTGCCAAGGCTGTACCCCCAGTGAACAGAATTCTTGGGGAAAAGGTGGTAATTGGGGGAGGATGGGGAGGGGAATAGTCATATAAAAGGGGAGGGGGAGTAGTTATGGGGATGTTGGCCTGGAAACCAGGAAAGGGAATAACATTTGAAATGTAAATAAGAAATACCCAATTTAATAAAGATGGGAAAAAAGATCAACTTAATGATTAGTATAGAAGTGAATAGATGTTCATAATTTCCAAGCATTTTGAATCTTTTATCTCATTGGAGTCTCATAACTAGCAGGGACAAGTAAGGTAAGAATGGACAACTTCCTAAGTAAGGATTCTCAGCTCAAATAGTTTGTCCTAGTACACAAAATGGCAATAATAGGCTTCTTTCTTAGAGGAGACCAGAGCAATTGCACCGAGAGAATGTGTTTTTCCTACATATCAATAGCTGGTTTACATCTTTCTCTTCTTTAAAGTTCTTTGATAGCTCACCCTTTCTCAACATGAAAAGCTTGGGGAACTACTTAAACTAAAATTACCCTTTCTTTAAAATTACTTTTTGTTTACAAGCTGATAATGCCGAAAACAGGAGGCAATTTTCCCTAGAGAAGAGCATTCCAACTGGTTGACTGATATCAAATAGTCAGCCTTGAAAACATACGTTATAAAGGCAAAAAAGGTTGCATTCATGCATATATGAATAAAAAACATAAATTTGAAAGAGAGCAGAGTCGGGCCATGTGGGAGAGTTTAGAAAAAGGAAAGAGAAAGTCAAATAATGGAATCTCAAAAACTTCAAAATATTTTTTTTAAAAGTTAATATAAAATTATGAGTTTCCAGTAAAGCATGAGGTTGCGGTGAATACATCATTAATATACAGTTAAAATATCTGCTACCCTCTAACTAGCTACTAGTCACAAATAATGACAGCATGGATGCCAAGCTTTTGTGCACTTACAGAGTCCGTACTGCTACAAACCTGTCAAAATGTTCTGATACCCCAATCCATCATCATTTTATGAGTATGGTGGAGAATATTCAAGTATGCCATGTATTTGGATGTAGCCTGTTTCCGGTAAGCCTGGAGCAATAGACACCTGTCCACAGGTCATGGGATGCCTTCTGCTGCTATACAGTTTAGGATGCTGTAAAGTCCAATGGCTACAGCCTGGCATGCTGCTTAGCAGTCAGTGACTGCTTGGTCTCACCTCCATGACTTGCCCAGATCATAAAATAACTTCAGGATGAAACTGGAATTGTAGAGTCAACAGTCTGGATCATAATCCTTTTCTGTTCAGTTGTGAAAACTTTCAGATGAATTCACTTGAAATCAAAAACATTAAAACAATTCATTTAAAAAAATTTAAAAGTCTGCAGTGCAATCCTTATTTTGCTTTCTTTAAAAATTCTTAGAAGCCAGGTTAATGAAAAGAAGAATTCATGTAGATATCTTCAGGGTTTGAGGAAAGAAATTCTGAATGTCATTCTTGCCGTTTGTTTTAAAATATAAATAAAATGCAAACATAAGCCAGGTTCTAGGGCATAATATTTTTGACAATTATTAGGGCAAAAGACATCTGCCAAGAAGTTTAACAGGATACTTTATAGAAAATAAAATTTGAGACATTTGAAGATGAGGCTGGAGCCACAAGGGCAAATGAAAGGTGACGGTCAGGCCAGTCAGTAAGACCAAGTATAGCAGAAGTCAAGCAATCTGCAGTTTGGGCATAGTCATTGGATGAGCCTAAAAGGCAACATGGGAGCCTAGCACCCAGAATCTGCTTTGGCCATCAGTACCTTTGAGTGCTTACTTAAATATTTACCACATGTCATTTCTATGTCCTCTGAGAGTTAGGCAATGCTAATGTGAACAGTCACTTTGTAAAATGGAAGCAAATTTGAGAAGTAACACAATGTGCTGTGTCAACAAAGAGTCAGCTAGGAGCAAACAGACACGGTTGCCATGTTGAAGCTTGACTGGGAAATCAGTTGGCTGACAGAAGTGCTCACCATTTTGATATTGTTACACCACACGAACCCCTATAAAAGTTTAAATACCGCATGATAGTTACAAAAACTAAAAAATCACACAGAAATATCTCATATTTTAATTAAGTTTATAGTTAATTAAGTTTATAATTTAATTAAGTTTATAATTGTGTGTTCTGCTGTATTCCTAACTCACCCTTGGTTTACAGGTTGAACATGCCTGTGGGTTCACACCCTCTTCTGCATGGTCCCAGATCTAAGTTGTGTGTGTCTGAGTTTAAAGGCGTGACATAATTCAGAAGAAATTATTAGTCATTCTTTTGTAATAATTTCCTGTTATTTGAAACACTGCATCCTGGAGGGAGGCTCCTTTAAGATTCAGAAAGTAAACAGAGACACACAGACACAGACACCACATACACACACACACACACACACACACACACACAAACACACACCACACACACACACACACACACACACACCACACACACACACACACACACACACACACACACACACACACACACACACACACACACACACACCACACACACACACACACACATATGTCTTGAGAGGTTTCTCAGACTTAGGTGCCCTCTGAGAAAGATCCCCATGGTCTTCGTAGCAGGAACAGTTTTGAAGAGGGGACTCTTTGAATGACTGATAAGCCTCACAAGTCATGAAGGGAGCTCTGGATATGTAGCTTTGGAAGTTGTCACCACGTGACCGCCTTTGTGGTGGTGCAGCCAACAATAAGCCATGAGTGTTCCTCTGACTCCCCCTCTCAAGTTCTGTAAGTAAGCCTAGTCAACTCCTTGTTTCACACAGGTGAACTTCAATGGAAGCATTATTTTCGTCTGCTTTTTAGTCCCGTATCTGAAATAACTGACAGTTGTTCATGTGCCTCAAGTCACATGACAGTCAGATGTCTGCCACATGACACATGCTTAACATGAGAACTTTGAGATTCAAAGATATCCTAAGATGGTGAGTAACAGGCATGTTTGTTTCACTGGAACACCTCAGACAAGCCTAACCTGAAGCAATAGTGTCCATTCTACTTGAACCATTTCATACCTAATCGCTTTGGGCAAGATCCATAATGCTTCTGAACCCCAGCAGAAGAGGTCACTTCTAATGTGTCACTGATCAGTTTTGATCACACCTTGTATACCATCTGCAGAGACTATAGGCATTGTAGGAAACATCTGTTCCTACCACCCACTCCAAACATGCCTATTTCCTAAAGAGCCTGGGAATATTTAGTGTATGCTAAAAAAGTTTATGCTCCCTTCAGTCTACTTAATTTTTCCAGATCTGGCTGTTACATCCGGAATTGTTGTTATATTGGTAACACATTGCTTTATATTATGCAAATGTGCATGCTCTTTGAAACCGACAGCAGTTGTCAGACCGAAAATTCACTCACTGTGGTGGTCATATTTCCTGGGAACATATATTATGAGGAGGTTGGACGGTGACCTTTTCATTTGTCTGAGCAAATGTGAGAGAAAATTATCGGCTTTGTTTTTTTTTTTTCCAATATTTACTTGCTTCCTTTCAAAATAATTTATATCAATAAGGATATCAGGTGCTTGTAGTCATAGCATGCTTTGGAATTACACCCTTCTTGCTACTCAAGGCTGTTTTCTTTCTAGGGTTTCCAACTGTTTAAGCTCCTCCGCCATCAGAAAATGAAATTTGTATTTAAGATGCTTTATTCTGCAGGCTCTGTGCTGAGAGATGAACCTCCTTAACGTCACCATTGGAAGAAAACCCCAAAGGCACATTAGCGTCGCACAGTTCTGTTGAGACCGAGTTTGATTTGCTTTTGTCTTAAGTGTTCTAATAATTTTTAAATAAACTTTCCTTCCTGAACATGATAGTGCCCATGTGCACCTTATCAATAAGCTGGAAATGCATGGAGCAAGGGTTATTAATCAATTGAGCCTAGCGTGATTAGATAATTAATAAAGGAAAGGTACTTGACAAAAAGGATAGATTTTAAATTTTTAATGCCTTATCATGAATTAGTGAGCAGAATTTTAATGGGCACTTAAGCTTCCTATTGTTCAATTTGGCAAGAAAAAAGAGCAGCTTTTCTGTGCTTGCTGGGGTAGTGTAGAGAGCAGGAGGCATCTGGTTGGATCCAGGGGATACTGGTTCTAAGTGAAGGGGTTGTGCTGGTCCATTTGATCTGGTCTCACTTTCTTCACCCGTCTACATAGGCAGGGGTACCAGTAGTGTTTTATACCCTCGGCTCATCTTTTTTTTTTTCTTAGTATATACTTGCAAGCATCAACTGAAGATCTTGCCATACTAGGCAAGCATTCTACCATTGAACTCCACCCTCAGCCCCCCACAAATCATTTGATACTATGACCTAATAACAATCTGCACACAGCCAGCCAAACAAAAGGGATACGGGGTGGAGAATAGCAAGATGGTTACTAAATTCTGGGTCTTAAGACAGACACTGGAAATATGTTTTTTGAACTCTTAAAAAATTCTCAAAGTCTCGAGGAAAAATTAACTATTTAAATAAAAGGTAATTGGGTTTATTGGAAATGGAAGAGTTTCATACAAAGTTTGTGCACTGTCCTGGAGTACCTGGGCTGGCTAGCCCAAGAGCTGCAGAAGTTAGCCTTCCTCTTCTCCCCAATTCTGGGATCACAAGCATTTGCTACCACACTTGGCTTATGAAATCTCTGGGTCCAACTTGGTCCTTATTCTTGCAAAGAGAGCTCTCTTCCCCAGACCCCAAGCTGGACATCTATTCAACATGACTAAAATACTGCAATTCGTTGTATCTTCATAATCCTAGAAGACACTCAAGAAAAGACTTATGTCCAAACCCACACGCGCACATATAAGATCTATTAACACCAGAGAGAAAGAGACAGAGACAGAGAAAGGCAGAGAGAGAGAGAGAGAGACTCTTAAAACAGATTAAAGCTCACCAACTGAGCCTTCTGTTTGTAGAAAGCAGGTAGCATCAGTTTTAGAAATGAAGGCTGGTTCATACATTTTTCTGATTTAGTCTCCTGATTAATTTAATATTAGAAAAATCTAAAATCATATCGAGTTATACTCTAAAGACTCTGCTATTATACCCTAAAGCTTTATATTTCTTTTCTAATTGTGATTTGCAGAGCTATCTTTGAAGAGTCTACTTATTTTAGCTGTTATGTTAATGTGTGCTTGATGGTGAAATATAATATACTAACGGACTAGGGAGCTTCATGTATTTTCTGCACATCATAGAGAAGAAATGGCAAATGTACACCTTGAATTACATTGCACTTACGTTTTCTTCTGCTGTCCTCTGAGAAATAAAAGTGACTTTGCTACTCCTATTATTCAAGGTCATTCTCCTATTGCTTGTCAAGCAAACATGACATAGCTACTTGAAAGAATTATGTGATCTAAACAACTTAGAAATAACCAAACTTCATAAAAATTAATTATGATAATTGCCAGATTGGAAACTGATTATTTAAAAGAACGTATAATATGACGGTTATAGATTATGTAGACTGAGCAGGTTATACTTGGGAATAGATGTACATATACATATACATTTGTAGCAACAACTAATAGAAATAGGCCATGAACTTAGAAATCAACAAGGGGGGTGAACAGGATTGTTTAGAAAGGAGAGAAATGATATAATTATGCTACAATTTGTAAAAGAAAAAGTATTACTTTTTAAAAATTAACTGAACTTTACAAATATCTTAGGAAATGTTTTGGATGTAGAGAATAGGATTCAAGTCCTTTTGTCCTTCAATTCCTAAATAACAGATTTGTCATGTACAAGGGGAAATTCATTTCTCTAAACTTATAAAAAGAAAAAAAGGAAAAAAGAAAAAATAGAGGCTATTTCGGGAACAATTAAATCAAATGAGGCAGAATATAAATGAATCCCATTTTAGGCAAATAATGACAGAAAATTCATGCCACATGGATTTACTAAATTTAATTGGGATATTTCTTATAACCTAGAATAGATTACAGTGCCCCCAGATAAATGACTTAATCTAACAAAGAAGCCTCAGTATTATACTTCATTATTTTTAATTTTGAAATTAATAGTGATTTGTTCATTTGTTGAAGAGAGTTTTTCCATCTTTTGCAAAACATGGAGTAGGATCAGAGTATTGGAAGAAGAAAAGTGGGTGAAGCCTTAGAAGGTGTCCAGTGACTGGCGGCCCTTCCTTGACCATAGGTGAGATGGGATCATGAACTCACTTTGCTTTTCATTTCTAAGTCGGATGTTTACTGACTGTCATGATGCTCCAGGAATATACTACACACAAAGTTTATAACAGCTAAGAGCATAGCTCGTGCCTCAGGGAATAAGTGGATCACTGTACTGAAGAGAGCTATTTTTCATGGGAAGGAAAAAAAATATAGCTTCTTTTGAAGTCACAGTCCAGAAGCTTCTAACCTAAGTGGAGAATCTGGAGCACCTCTGTAAAGGAGTTCATCTTGAAATTGGCTTTCAGAAGGAATTAACTCTGCAATAGACTACTGGTGATGTTGTTCGGAAAAAGGGGTGCTTCTTACAGGGTAATAGTCTCATATAGGAAATACTGTTTAAAAGATACAGAAAGAAATGTCAAGAACAATATTATTGGGGTTTGAGGTTAATTGTTTTAAGGGGTGTGGACAGAGAGAGACAAATTGAAAATTTCAGAAATTACCAGGATGAAGGACCTGAGTAGGAAGAAGAAAATAATGTCATGCTTCCTGAATTAGAGAACAGAGCACCAACAAACTCAGTGAAAGACGACTGGGTTTGGGAAAGGACTCTTCAGTAAGATGCTTGAGTGCCCAGAGTGCCAAAGGCATGAGTATTTGGTCCTGTGCTTAAAAGAGGAAATAAAGTTATACTTTCTAGGTTAGAGCTCAGAAAGTGGCAGGCTTAGGACAGAGGATCTATAAGCAGTGGATCAGAGGAAGGGTGTTCTAGGGCCTGTATGTATCTTCCTCGTTAAAGATATAGTTTTCAGCCCATTGCCTCTTAGGCCTTTGGATATGTCGTGCTTCTTCTCAACCTTATGGCTTTAGTCTGTTTTTGTGATGTGAAAATAGAAATTGTATACTTTATCACACGTGGTCTGCAGAGCTCTCTGGAGAAGGGAAGCTCTTATCACCTATATCCAATGCTGTTACCAACCATTGAAGAGGCAATTTGTAGAGGAGGTTAGTGATAGGCATCCCGTTTGTATTGGAAGTTGGCATTTCTTTGCCTGAATAGGGTCTCTAGAGATGGGGGGCATTAGCTGTCTGAACTAGAAAGGATTTTACCAGTCATGGATCATAATATTTTTATCAGAGGAAGCTAACATGCATATCTGTTACATCTCAAATGGTATTTGGGAAGCAGTTGATTGCAAATGATCCATTTGATTTCCCATCCCCCTTTCTTCACAGCCTCCAAGAAACTAATAAAATACACGAAAGCAAGGCTCAGCAAGGGCCTTGGCCAGGCTAATGCTATCATTCAGGATGCTAGCACTCAACACAGAGGATGTGAAGATTCAAAAATCTGCCCATGCCTCCTAGAGCAGGAACCAGAAACAAAACTTTTACTAAGTCTAATCATACTCCCTTCGTTCTTTAACACTGGGACAATTGTTGGGGGAAGGGGGCAAAAGGAGCAGTAGTTTACAAGCCTGAAGTGTGAGGGCAAGATTAAAAATGACTAATTGTTATCAATTAGATAGAACTTCTAGTTTCTAACCCCAGCCCAGCAGCAACAGAGAACAGGGAGATTAAAATATGCAACAAAAGTAAGAGAAGAGGCTTATATAAACAAAGATGAAGAAATGAGGCCAAGGGGTTTTCATGTTAAGATTACAACTAACACTACGCTCCTAGTTGCTCTAAGCACTGCACATAGTCTCCATGGCCACTCTCCTGACTTCAGTAAATGTCAGTCACAACTTTCTGTTGAAGGCCCCTGGGAGGATTCAAAAACTAGGAGCAGGCCCTTCAGACGGAAGCCCATTGACTCAATGATACAGCATTGCTGTGGTATGAAGTGGAAAGCAGGATTTTAATGAAAAGACACTAGTGAAGCAGGTTCACTCCCCAAAGGTTCACACTTGAACCTGCTATGACTCAACACCTAAGGAGAAACAACTAGAAGGAGGGAGGATTCCTTCTGACTTAACAGTTTAAGAAGGCACAGAGTATACAAGGTGCGGACATCATGGTATCCACAAGCTGAGGCACATCTCATCCAAATTCAGGAAGGAGTGAGAAGGGGACGGGTTGAGAGAAGGTACACTGCTTCCTAGTTCCTTGTGTCTGCTTCATTCAGTTTGTAACCGGAGTCCAAGGCATGGTGCTCTAGCCATTCAGGTCTTTTCTCAGTTAACCCTTTCTGGAAACAACCTCAAAGATACACAGACTCCCAGAGGCAACCATAAAAATTCTAGATCTCATAAAACAGTCATGAAGACTAGCCACTACATAAGCCCTCCTATATCTTAATCTACAATTCTGGCACTTGCCTGTCTCTGTAGAAATGGGACACATGCATACATACATGGATCATACAAGGTGGGTTTACTACCTACAGGGAAGCAATAGAGACTATGGAGATCTAAGATTGAAGACATGCCTTTCTGTTGAGGTTCAGAGAATCATCTACGGCAAATACACTCTCTTTTGTTTATAACTATAGCTGAGACATTAAAAACTAAACTAAACTAAACTAAACTAAACTAAACTAAACTAAACTAAAACATAGCCTGAACTGGATTCACATCCCAAGAAAGTTCAACTCACAAACATAAAGCATTAAAGGAGACCAGTTTCTAGAAAGGACTAAGTCAGACTTACAGCTGGTTCCTTCTTTTGAAATGTACATTTCAGAGTGTTTCACACAGTCTATAGTTTTTCTGGAGAACTACAAATAAGAAAGAAAATCAGAAACTAGATTTACCCATAGCGACTCATAGAACTCCAGGACTCTGATGGTTGGAAAACTATTAACTCTCCCAAGGAAGACCTGGGTTGTCCTGTGGAATAGGTGACTTAGCTGAGCTATTTCCAAATCTGAGAATAAAACTACAGGAAGCAAGGGACAACTTTCAAAGTCAATTGGGAGAAGAAAGATGCAAAAGAGATCCACAGTCAGAGGTGCATAAATCTGATTGGTAATAAGCCATGTAATATGTAGACAAGTAGGGCCATTCCAACTACTTGATTAGACAACTAATTATAATTAGTAATGCTGTGTGGTTTAGTTAATCCGATTAAGAAAGATGTGTGACACCATCAAATTATATCTGCAACAGTATACCTGTTGTCTATGGTATTGGAATGTCAGGAGGATATTTCACTCGGAAATACAGGTGTTTTCCCTGTGATGATTTCTCTAACATCTATTCTGTCTGCCCCTGACTTTCCTGAACCTGAATTTTTTTTACCTTTTTTTTTTTTAAATCGGAGCTGAGGACCGAACCCAGGGCCTTGAGTTTGCTAGGCAAGCACTCTACCACTGAGCTAAATCCCCAACCCCTTTTTTTGACCTTTTGACTGGTGGAGAAGATCCCTAGTTCTAAAGTTTAAATAAAATGACTTTAATTCTAACTTGGTAATTGCAAGCAGTGGAATCTGTAAGCAAGATGTGAACATCCCTCATCATGGGTTACCTCTCAGGGAGGCTTTTGTGGGGATGAAGTGGGAACATGTGTACAAGCCACACAGCAGGACTGCCTAGCACGACACTCTTCACATGATTAGCAATTGTTAGTATCACCTCGGATCTTCAGCAATTTTCCATTGTGTAGGACTTATTTGCACAGTGGAAGTGCTCTCTAGCTCCACTGACAATATTAAAATCTTAACTAGTGCATGGTCAGAACCACGAGGCAAAGGTCTGGTTTTGACTTCAAAATACCATCACTGTTACATGGGGTAGCTGTGATAAAAACTAGCAAAAGAAAGACCCCAGCCAAGAGGTTAAAGAGAGGGAAATAGAAGAAGGGGAAGGGGGACATGTGACTAGGGTCTTAATCTGAAGATACAAAACACTTGAGAATTCAACACATCATCAGCACTAGCAAGAATCAAGCAAAAGTCAAAAAGGCTGGGGCAATAGTTCAGTCTGTAATGTGCTTGGCACACAAACATGAGGACCAGGGTTTGATGCCTAGCACACATATGAGAAGCTTGGCATGTATGTTCTATAACATTGGAGCTGGGGATGTAGGATCGGAATGATCTCTATGGCCAGTCAGCCTAGCTAAATCAACAGTTCCAGGCTCAATGAGATATCCTGTCTCAAAAAGTTAGCTGGACATGAAGCTATCCCTTGAAGCCTAGTGAGCTCTCCCAAACCCATGCTCACACAGGTAATGCTGCTTAAACCCAATGGGTCTGAAAATTTTTTTAAAAGGGAATATTTGAATATATGAAAGTGTGAATACTAGGAAGGAGGTTATTGATGTTTAGAGATTGGAGAAAGTGGGGATTACAGTAATCCAATTTTATTTTAGACATGTATGAAACTGAAAGAACAAATTCTATGAAGATTTTTTTAATTAGATAGAGAGTGATTATAAAAGATTTCTGATGTCAATCCATAAACTTCACAGTCAGGTACACGCACATTCACAGGTACCTGCCCCCTATACACGTACACACACACATACACACACACACACACACACACACACAGAGAGAGAGAGAGAGAGAGAGAGAGAGAGAGAGAGAGAGAGAGAGAGCAAAATCTCTGTAGAAGACCTCACACCTGACTTTATTGAATAGATTGAAATCAAAATGTAGTCAGAGTCGTAAAAGTATTGTAGAAACTTGGTATCAGATTTTTACATAGGCTTGAAGGAAACCTGAAGAATATAAATAATGTTTCCTCTTGTGTTCTACATCCACAGTATTTCATTATATAAAAGCAAATATTCTAAAATTTAAAAACAGTAACTTAAAACACTTCTGATTATAGCAGCATGAAGAAAACATATTTGACATGTATTAAAACACATAGACAACTGAACATAAGAACAAAATATGAGCTAGTAGCGATATGGGTTCTAAGCCTCAGTTAGGAAACAGTTTCCAAAGCTCATGTTTGTATATGTAGCCACTAGCAACTTATAATTCATGATGCCTATCAATGAATGTCCAATGCAATGAATACACTTAATTAAGCTAAAGCCTGTACTTCCCATTAAAATCAATGCAATAATAACCAAAATCCATTGGCAGCAACTTCAGCCAATGTCTACTGTGAGTTCTTGGCTAAATAAAAGAACCAAGGCGATTGCTGACAATGTTTATCTTGTAATGCTCAGCAGTAACAGAAAACCAACAACGAGCTCAGAAAGAGATGAAATGTGTTGCTGCTTTTCCTGAACTTTGTACATCTAATTTACCACCTCCCAATGGCCCTTCAAACACATATAAACATTACTCTCTGATTGAAAGCTAATTTATTGTGAATTCAACTGATACAAAAAAAATGCTATTTCCGTTTTCACTTCAACCTATTTGCTTAAAACTCAAATCTAAGACACCAGTGTCTGAAGTAAAGCAATGACCAGTGCGGTCATCCCTGAGGAGCAGAGTCCTAAGTGAAAATTCCAGGTCTATGTGTGCTAATTGTACACAGTGAATATTTGAAGCCAGCCCAGAAGGTGGATAGTTCAGAGCAACAAATGACATAAAACTTGCTAAGCATGGTGCCTGGTAGGTTTAAGTATACTGAAAAACAATTGTTCCACCAACAAAATTATCTCTTACAGAAAGAGCAGTCTAATGAATGTTACCTCAAACATGAAATAATAGCAACAAATCCAATAATAAAACCATGGGTAGATGTGAGAGCTTCAAGACTCAAAGCTATTTGTATATTTTTCTCTCATCCTGTATCTCCAGGACTAGAATATCCCTGACCAAACAAAAGTGCTTAATAAATAGTGAATTGGCTAATGAAGAGCTCTGGGAAATCACTTTCTAACAGCTCCCTTCAGAAATACCAGGATGCCTTTGTCCTCTCCACAGTCACACCTGCAGCTTGAGGCATTTGCATGAGAAAGAGTGTCGGTGAGAGCACTACAGTCAAGGATTCTCTACCTCCCTGCACTTAAATGAGTTCTATTTCTGTCTTGGGAGGAAAAATGAAGTGGACCCCAGGAGCAATGAACACCGGACCCAAGTATTAAGCCCCAGGCTCCTCCTGCTTTCACCAGCTGTGTGGCCATGAGGTCGCAGTAATAACCAACAACTAATAGATCTGAAGAATTTTGGTGGCTGAGAAGCCTGAGACATTGGCAACAAGCAAGGGAAATAAAGTTAAGCAATGGCATATGTGTTTTTCTCTCCCGGAATAAAGAGAAGTCACCTTTCATTTTGTCTCCATAGTAGGTGTGGTCATGTAAAGGATCAAGTCAAAGAGCTTGAAGACAGCCACTGAACAGAACAACCTATGACATTTTCAGTCACCTGGGACCGTGCCACTGGGTTTCAGTAATAGCTGCAGCATATATTAAAGAGTTTGCAAAAATACTAACAGAGAAGGGAGAGATGGAACAGCCCAGAAAGGAATAAAAAAGCACCTGAGAGAGATGGCAGAAAGGTCCTGACCAAGGGCTTTAAAATGGAATCCAATTAGGAATGTGTTTGGGGGAGGTCATTTTAAAGTTGGGTCAATGCAGAAGCCACTGGTTTTTGTACTCGAGCCCCCAAATTTATACATAGAAAAAAAATTTTCTGCTCAGTTTGTAGCTGATAAGAGAAGAAAACAAAATGGTGGTATAGAGGGAGAAAATATTTTAATTCCATTCTTTCTGTAGAGGGAAAAGATCTCAAACACAAGCTGGCATCTGCTAATCATTTGTTCTGGACAAACAGTAATAATGAGTGTTTCAAACAGTTCAAAGCATCTTGTTTGATCACAAGAGAAAACTGGCTGGAAACTACACAGAATTTGGATAACACAAATCCTGGGTGGGCAGCAGGTAGAACCATCCACCTATCATCTCCTTTTTAGCACCGAGTGACCCCCTGTCTTCCAGGTCAGCTAGCCCAAGGGATGTTCCAAAAGTGTAACAAATGTCCCAGAGCTGGCATTTTCTTTTCAAAGGAGAAGCACACAGCAAAGCTCGACAGCTGGATCAGAAGCCCATATTGGAGCAAAACACCCAGAGAACAGCACAGTCCAGTAACAGTGCACACAGGCTCAACTGAATAGGAGGGGCGGGTGGCTATCTATGCACTAGGGCATAACAACACAATTCTCAGCAGCAGTTTCCTTGATTGTAGGTCCTATAACAAATAAAATCATTGTAATAAGAAATAAGTGGAAGATAATAACTTATTTCAAAAATATATCTCCATGACATTAATAAGATTTTATACACAGCATATCAGTCTGGTGTTTAAGAAACTCCTCGCCTGCTTAGACCATTTAGTAATCTATTGGCCCAATTGTTCACCACAAATGCTCTAAATTATAATCCAGCTCTGTAAAGACCTGATTAGGTTGGCTGGTTTCCCCACTAGTATTTAAACCTTATTTTAAACGTGGAGGAAGCACATTGTTGTTATCTCCCTTGATTGAGGATTATAATGATGAAGCACACATCTTTTACTGGCTAAAGAAATGGATAAAAAATAAAGTCTTTGCTGTACAAGGCTGGTGACCTGAATTTGATCTCCAAACCTCCATTAAGGTAGGAGAGAACTAGCTCTAATAGTTGCCCCTGATTATCACATATGTGTTGTGACCCAAGGGACCGCGTTCACTTAAACCCAATAATTTTTTGAGCATTATGCTAAAAGATCCCAGCATTTACTCCAGAAACGTGCGTGCATGCACATGTGAGAAGGTATGGCTAGTAACACAGGTCACAGGTTTGGTAAAACAGGGAAAGGGTTTTAACACCATCTGCATGCCTCTCTTTAAAATCTTTATAATTCTGTCCCAGGTGTGACTAAGGCTGGCAGAAGCTAAGAAGTCACTCCTCTATCCACTGAGTTTTACCTTTGAAAGTAATTTCAAGACACAGTAATCAAAAGGGTGAATGTGACATTGTTACTAATCTTAGAAATTGTATAAGAGCTAGTCACCTGGGGTTTCTTGATAAAACCAATTTGAAGACTATTACTCAGACCTGAAAATCAATGAACTTCCTAAGTTCCTCACTGTAACAAGGTCTATACATGCACTCTCATACTGTTTCTTACCCACTCACAAGCTGCTTGTTGCCTGGTCCAGTGGGTAAATATAGTTTTACACATGCACCCACAAGCCCGCAGCCTCCGTTTCACTGATTAGTGGACCAGGGAGAGAAATATAACTTTCAGCAGCCATAAAAGTAAGACCCAAGGAAAGTACTAGAAGAACAAAACAAAATTTCAGAGATTTCTGCACGTAATGGTCTACTCTCACAGGGAAATGAGCACATCTTCTCTAACATTGGAAGAAAAGACTCCTCTCTCCCAATTTCAGATTCTCTTAAACTAGTAAATCAAAGATCAGGACTTTGGTCAGAAGGCATACCTAGAGAAAAAGACCACTGGCGCATGGAAAGGTCACACTGCTGTTCTCCTCCCTATAACATGAACAGTTCAGCTTTTTCTACAGGTGCTTGTAGTGGACCAGAATAGTACATTAGTTAAACAAGCCTCACCTTAGCTAAGAATTCATCACAGATTCTATTTCCCATTTTAAATTAGGTCTAGACACACCATCTGAGTATTTCATGACAAGATGTACACTGAATACTAACAGGAAAATACTCCCATCTCAATGTGACTCTCCCCATTCTAACATTCTAAAGATGTAAAATCAAAACAAACCTCTTATGCCTTGTCACTGAAAGCCTGGAGAATGGAACTCAAAGGTCCATGTAGCCCATGTTAGAGAAAATAATAATTCCCCCAAATCTCTGGAGTCTGTGAATATGTTTCCTGACATGGAAAGGAGGCATTAGAGCTGCAGATAGAATTGGAGAATAATATAGATTATCCTCAGTTATCTGGTAATCCCAACATAATAGTCAGAATCTGATGAAGGGAAGGAGAAATCTGAAGTAGAGGAATGCCAGTGTGTGAAGGACTTAGCCTGAAGGACAGAGGAAGAGAACTGGAAGCCCAAAATATAGGCAGCCTCTTGAAGCTACAGAAGATGAAGACTTATCCCTGAAGCCAACAGTAGGCAATGATAGACCGGCTAAAAACCTGAATTTAGCATAGTAAGACCCATTTCAGACTTACAGAATCAAAAGATGTTTGTAGTTGTTTTAGCCATGTCATATGTAACTATGTCTTAAATTTGTCCCAAATTGAGTAGACTTTCTTTCCTTTACAAGTTTTTTTTTGTCTCAGACAGATGTAGCAATCACAGAGGGAAGCTGGTTTTCAAACACAGATCCTGGACCACCTTCTACTGAAGGGTTATAAATGTTCGCTTCCCTGTAGTATGGAAGGTTTACAAATCCAACTTTCTTAGTCCCACTTTCTCAGAGAGTCAGAAAAGGCTTAGAGTATCACACTACTATTCCCTACACACAGTTTACAGGTAGCACAGGTCAATCCCCCACCAACATTATGAAGAAAAATGTATCTATCTATCTATCACACAGCCTGTCCAGAAGTGACACATGCCATACCTTGCCTTCTTTCAAGATTTAGACTCTCCCTCTTCGCATATGCCACTTAGAAAGCATCTCTCCATTTTGAACCATGCATTGCAAAACTGAATTTGAACTATGAGGACTCTGTTCACTGACTCTGTCTCTTATGAGACTTACTCACATTTAGGAGGCTTAAAACTGTCAGATCCACCTTCATTCCTTATTTCCTTGAGGCTGTTTATTCTCCACTAACAACAAGATTCCAAGGCTTATTTTTCTGCACATTAGTGGCTTCATGCTCTTACAGTAGGTAGACTTAAGGAGCTTCTGACTTAAGGGTAATCTTGTCCATCATCTTTATCAGTCTCGGTTTAAATACCACCTGCAGCAAATTATCAGACATCGAGAGCATTTGTGGCTACAGAAGCCAGGAAGAGTCAATATGGCCCTGACCACACGCTCCCCTGTGCATCTTCCCATCCTTTGATGGTTTAATTTTCCAGCTGTTAAGTAACTTTTCTTGCTGCAGCCAAATTTATTTTCCCTATCTTTTCTCCAGCATAGATGGCAAAGCCTACAAGTCATCTTCCTCTCTGTCTTCTCTCTCAATAAAGAGTGAAGTTTAAGAGCCTTTAACCTACTTTCTGAGTTGCTCTCTCTGAGTCTCTCTCTCTCTCTCTCTCATGTGGAACCAACCCTTTCATCTTGATCATTAGCTTTTCTTCCTTTCATCTTGCTCTTGGGCCAACCACACATGCCTCCAGGTTCTGTCATGTTCCCAGAAGGAGAAACATGGATTCTGTCAGTTCCAGATAGCACACGAAATATCAACACAGCCACATAAAAGGTTATCTTGTGACAGCAATTTACAGGAAACTAAACCTCTTTTCAGTCTTGGTAACCTTGGTAGTGTTTAGGATGTGCTTGCTGAGTTACTTTATAAATATCTATCCATGACTTTCTTTCTATTCTACCACATGCCATGCCTGTTTTCCAGCAAATAGTTGTGTTATCTTAAAAACCCAACAGATTATACTTGTTACATATGTATTTCTTTCATAGCCAAATCTCAGGTAACCCCTTGGCACCTTTTCCAGGTTTTATATAGAAATACCCTTTGCTCTTGACATTGGTTGACTATATGCTAAGAGGGAGTTCATTAAAGGTAATGCTATTCAAACCATTCATGTCCAGGGAAACAATTGAGTTCACTCTCTGGACATACACGACATAACCTAGCTAAAATGTAAAGGGAAACCTAGCATGTATCTATACCCTTGGTCCTCAGTTTCTCTTATTCTCCAAGCAGCTGTATATAAGTACACATAAATTATATTATCTGACTTGTGTTTTTTTCTCATGTTTCTGGTTAAGAAAAATCTCTTTCTTGTTCAATTGACATATTGCTCCAATTTTTCTTTTACTTTTCTATTGCTACTTTCTGACTTGACAATGAAGATTAAAAAAAAAAGGTCCTAATTCATCTCCAACTTGACCAATGTAACAAAATCCCGAGAACAATCTTCTAGACATAGGATGCTTTATGTTCCCCCCAGACCCCCATTTTATAAAGTTTTCATCTCAATCTACTTTGGTAACATGTCACCAACAGGATAAAATCCTATTCATTCTCAGCTGTTCATTGCTTAATAATGCAACTTTTTACTGTCACTGATATCAGTGTAAGACCTGTAACCTATAATCCTGAGCAGGAATTATGAGTGGAACAGGCTAGTACCAACTTGAGACCAAGGCTAAGAGTGGCCATTAGATTCTAGAAGAAATCCAAGTCACTGGAATCCCCTTTCCCCTCAAGCACAGGAAAAATTGGGTAACATTGTTCTACTTACTCTTCTTCAGCCATCTAAAAGCAAAATCTCCCAAGGAAAATCTATCACAAAGGATTGTTCTCCATATTACATGGTTCCTTCTTCCGTAACCTAAGCTCTCCATAAAGGCAGCACTAGTCTGTCACTACAATGCCTTTGGATCCTCAAACCGTTTGATATAAACTTGTCAATCAAAGTGCTATCCATGCTTGACATATCATCACATATGGACAAATATTCAGAATTTCCTGTGGGGTGACTTTCATCCTAATGACCATAAAGATGAAGATGTTTGGTGTTCCAAATATAATACTTACCCTTTACCCTGTCTTCCAGTCTCACAATATGCCAACAAAAGTTCTAGAGATTGTTCTCTGGGGCTGAAGAGCAGCCTAATGCAAGTCCTACCTACCCAGGCAATGTGACTGATCCTACAAACCAGCACGCTTTATATGTTGAGAATCAGACTGAAAAGCAGACATAGCTGCTTCCTCCAGGCTTGAAAGGGCCACCTAAGGTGAATTTCGTTCCCTGGAATGGAATGCAAAATATGAAAACCATGGTTTTAAAAAGCCAAGAAGGAAGAAAAATTTTTCTGAGAGCAATGCTGTCTATGCTGTGATCTCTGGCTAAGCAGTGACAACTGACAGCCTGTTAGAAGCATACATCTACTGGACTTCACCGACATCCACTGAGTCAAGTCTCCTGGAGGTTGGTCCATAGCAATTGTTTTCTTTTTCACCAGACCTCAGAGTAATTCTCAGTAACATTGAAATGAAAGAAGCCCTAGGTTTAAGACCATGACTATACTAATAAGGCCAACTGCTTTGTCACTAACAGAAAGGGACAAGAAAGTCAGAGGGGAAGAAACACACTCCAAGATTTTCCCTTCATGGAGTGAGAAAGACAGCACCCTTATCAATAGCAAATAAACATATACAACATACATTTTTATTCTAGTAAGATGCTTTTATAGAATGCCAAAAAGGTATTTAGGAGCCATTCTGAATCATTGAATCCATCTCCTCATAGCTTTTATCTCCCCGTTACTAACCAACCTATTATTCCTTAAACTCATGTCAAGTATTTCACTAATTCAGAGGTTCTCGTTAGCTAACCCTATCGAGTAAAGTCTAAGCACCTAGAATCCAAAACAATCCTGGTCCAAACTTACTTAGACATATCTCTTCACCCTAATGTACAGTCTTCTTGAATTCTGTGCCACAAATGGAGATGGTGGCTTTGAAAAATTGAAGCAAAGGAAAGACCCTCCATCTTTTACAGCACTTTCTTTTAACAGAAGCCTGGAGAAGTGGGTTACAGTGTAGTACAGAAGTTCAGGTGCATTCCAGATTGTCACATTTGTCATATGCCTCAAGCAGGCCAGGTACAGATGTCCTTAGATCACCTGTTGAGAAATCCTGCCCTATATACTTAATAAAGTGGTGCCTGGTATTTACTGGACTGTAAGCAAGTACTTACTAATTAACGAGTAATGCCTGACATCACACTAAGAGTTTCCACTGTTAGACATTCTCCCTTCATAAAACTTCTATGACTGTCTTATCAAAACTTTCCAACATCTTCCACCATGAAAATATTTTCCTTTTCATGTTTAAAATATAATGATGTCTAACAGATGGATTCCACAATTATTTTTACTGAAGGATCTAGCCCTTAAATTACTTCACCCGTGAAAATTAGGGCCTCCAGGGGTGAGTCAGCATTGGAACTGAAGGAATACGATTGGCCAGTGAGATTCTAGACTCACGGATATATCTTCTTTCATTATAGTCCTGTCTGAGCCTCTTTCCAAAGGACGAGTTTCCATCCCTTACACCAGATGGCTATTTCCCACTGCCATGTAAAGGCATGAATCTATCTTCTCTAAATTTTACCAATATTTTTTTTCTGCAATGTCTCAAGACTATTCTGTTTAAGAGACTTATGCACCTTATTTCCAGATACAATAAAAAGGCTGTGGCTTCACAATGGCAAAATGAAAAGCCTACCAACATCCGCTCTGATGTCTTAACTGCATCAAAGCGTTTAGGAACCATTGGGAGAAATCATTTTTGTTAACTTTACTAACCTTTGGAAATCGTTTTCCTTCAATGCACAGGTTTGTGAAAGACTCCATTTTATCAAATGAAACACGGCTATTTCCTAAGACACTGAAAGTCAGGAGCCTGTACTCCAATTGTGGGTTTGCTGCTAGCTGCTATGTAACGTTAGGTAAAATAATTGACTCTGTTAAGGCTCAATTTTCTTATAGCTAAAAGGAGACAAGTGAGAAGCAGTGTTTGTTCTTCAAATCCTTCTGCCCTAAGAAGAAGGCAGTAAGGAGACTAAGAATCACACGTCAGCCTCAGGTGGATGGTCTTAACTCATGGACATTTCACAGTTCTAGCCATGATTTCTATGCATACCCAGTTTTTGTCTTCTTTCATTTTCATGGGTGTGTGATGTACACGTGCGGATGCATGTGTTCGCATTTGTTGGGGCACATGTTATGTGTGTGTCCATGTACATTTACATGTGTGTCCACATGAGTAAATGTGTGTGTTCATGTATGTGGGGGCCTGGATTTTATGGTGAAGGATTTACTCTCTCTTCTCCTTTGTTCACTGAGGCAGGGTCTTTCCATCAAACTTGATGCTCACCGATATGAAACTCCGGATTACATTAGATCTGGAAACTGTGTCAGCCTGGGATGAAAACATGGCCCTGATTGAAAGCACCCTGGAGTCAATGGTTGTTGGCCAAGACTTTGAGTATTTGCTTCTCTGATTATGTACTTAACAGTAGATGGGAAGACAGTGTGCAGAAACTGTTTCATTTTATTTTGCAGGCTCAACTAATGTAACTAATTAAGATTCACTGCCTAATTAACTTCAAATGGCTATACAGAGAGTAACATAATTCTGTTATTTTCTAAATATCAAGGTCTATCTTTACACTAAAAACAAAATTATGCATAATTGAACGTCTGATTCTCTGTTCTAACGCATTGTTTGTGAAGTGACATCCTCATAGACGTATACTATATTCATACTGTGCCCTCTGTTTACAAGGAAGAGCTAAGAGGTCCCCATGGGTTAATGACAGTACAGTCCTCACACCTACTTGGTGATGAAGACTGGGCTTGAGGAAGCCCTTGTGACAGATTAGTGCTCTTTCAACATAGTCATTGAGTGCATATCTCATCCATCCTAGATAAAACTTGCAGACAGTTTCTAGTTTTCTTTATATTGCTAGTGGTTTATTGATTTGAAGTCAAGGGTCTTTTTCACATCAGGCAGAAGCATGGCAGGGTTAATAGAAAGGAAAAAGCATTCCTTCCTTAAAATTTTTATTCAAATGTTTGTTTACTTTTTTCACAGTCTATCAGTAAGTCAAGCGGAAACCTTTTCCTGTTGCTTAGGAAATGAGTTGTAGAGGCACCCAGTTAGCACAAATCAAATCAGTTATCTGTTACCTGAGATTTAGGATACTCTGAACAACATGTAACAGAGCACACCCAGCAAGCACTATCCTGTCCAGTAGCACTGAAAGAGACTACCTAGCCCCAAGTGATGTCAGAGGACCTGAGACTGAGGGAAGAGATTTCAAGGGGAGCTAATGAACTCGGTCCTAACATTACTGTAGAGAAACTAAGTACAGTCATCCAGTGTGGGGGGTATTCTCCAGAAAACATATTTTAAATGTCAGGGAATAAGCAGACTCTGGAGAATAAAATTGTGTGAAGAAAATACAAGTTCATCTCTGTAACAGTTCAAGTTTTATGGTTTGTTTGCTCTATACTGGTGCCTGAAGTTTACCCTGTGAACAGATAGAAGACTGGTGGAGGTAGATTATCTGTCTGGATGTTTTTCTCTTCATTCTTTTGCAAGAGATCAATTATAAATCAAGTCATGATATTGGCAGAGGTGGGAGTCACATTGGAATCTTAAATGTGCCCTACTCAGAAAGTGATTTTCAGACTTACTCTTAAAAAGTTATTTAATTCGACCCCTTGTATTATTTTTGAAATTTTCAAAGGAAAAGCTCTTTGTACAAAGGGGGGCTGTGAGAGCCTATGTTCCCTACGTGATTATTTGTCCGAACCTGCCTGTACCATTGGGAAGCATAACTACACTGAAAAGTCCAAAAGTTCCTGAGAGATCTCAAACTGTTTTCTGATCTATTTTCATGCGAGATAAGCATATTATAAAAGTAGCCTGAGCCCAGCAGTAGGTCCACCTTCAAGGCTCCTACTTAAGGCAATTCACGCTTCAAACACCTGCCTTCCATCCCTTTGTTCAATGGCTAGAATCCTAACATCCCATAACCTGCATGTGCCAGCATTTCCCTTGCTTGTCTCAGCCTAAACCACTGAGACATTACCATAAATCAAAGAATGCCTTTTCAACTGGATGCCGTCTCATATCTAAGTTCAATAGTGGCCTTGGGAAACCCTGAATCAGGCTCTCGACTGCAGTGACTGTTGATGTCCTGGATGTGGATCTCTTGAGCAAGGTTATTTTGTCTGCATACAATTTACCAAGGTCACATCCTTCAAAGCTCCTACTGTGCTAAGCAGAAATAAAAACTCCCTTTCCTCTCATCCTTAACACCAAATCCTAGTATGGGGAAGAAGATACTAAGTAAAAAGACGGAAGAATGACTATGGTTACTACTCTTTGATTTTAATGTCCAGTTGAGGGACAATGTGTTTGAAGATGTGGATTTTAGAAGCGTAATAGTTAAAAGGATCGAATGTTCTAATCACACCATAGTGGCCTCAACTTCAGAATGAACACATTTATTTCAGTATTAATTAATAGATTAATTAGGATAGCAATCAATTCATTAGTTAATATATTAACTAATTATGGCATCATACAAGGACACACTGGTTCTTGCTTCCACCACTGCTATGTCTTGAAGAAGTATTATTCTCACACCAGCTGCCTGACATTAGCTAGGATCTCAGGCCATATTCACTCAGCTAGTGGGAGGACAATAAACTTGGTGCCACAGCAGCTCATGTCACCCTTTTTACTCTGTGGGAGTAAACAGACTCGGTCACAGGGATGAGTTCCAGGATGGGAGGATAATTGGACGGGAGACAAAGGGAGGTTATTTGGGAGCAGTGGGATGCATTACTGGGATGCATAACTGTGTTATGCCTTCAATTCATCTTTAAAGATAAACGTGCCTATAGCCTTTCTTTTAAGTTCTAGGTAAAACATTCAAATAGGACAAAAAACAAACAAACAACAACAACAACAAAAAAAAGCAGATGATATAATTTTCTGTCTGAGCTCAAATCATGACTTTAGTTTTATGTAGGTCTCTACTCAATCAGCCAGTTGACTTGTCTATAGAAGCAGAGGTGATAAAGCCCTGAGGAAGCTAACAGCGACATATATCAGTAAAGTGGTGAAGGGAACTACATAGATGGTTCAGTGGATAAGACCACTTGCATTGCAGGGAGGAGGTACAAAGCTTGCTGCTTCGATACTTATGGGAAAAGCCTGCCATGGTTACAAGGGCTCAGACAAAATCATCTAGACTCTGACAAAACTTTCCTGAAGTCCTAGGTAAGGTTTGACAGCCAGAATAACCCCAGTAGTAAAGATCAGAGACAGGCAGAATCTCAGCGATCCATGGTCAGTCAACCATGCTGAAAAGATGAACTTCTTACATAGTGAGTGACATTGACTCAAGGCAAGAAGATGAAGGGTTATAGAGAAAGACACCATCCTGTTCTGGCCAGCCTGTGCATTAACAAAGGTGTGTACAACTGTACACTCACAGCATTCCATGGCCGTGCATGCATGCACACAGACACACATATACTCACAGAGAGGGAGAGGGGAGAGGGAGAGAGGGAGAGGGGAGAGGGAGAGAGAGAGAGAGAGAGAGAGAGAGAGAGAGAGAGAGAGAGAATATTCTCATTACTCTGTTCATCTGTGCCCAGGGCAAATTCTCTAATCCAAAACAAGCTGTCACAATGGAGGTGACTTCTGCTAAGTGTCTGAACATGGAACGGCATGGCATCTCATCTCTTGCAGATCGCTTGCATGATGACGCTGTAAAGAATGAGTTATTTCCCTGATGTGGAGATGAGAACAGGAATTCTGACTGATCACAGTGACAGATGCTGGGGTCTGGAGCCAACTCAGCTTGCTTTCTGGAAAGCATGACAAACAAGAGCCACGTTTTCTATGACAGAGATTAGCATCGAAAGATGAACGTGAAAAACATGGTCATTTTGAGAGAGGTATAACCCTGACTCCATTGTAGTCTGGAAATGAAGCAGTTGAGACAGACACAACACAATACAGAGGCTTATGGATGGCTTCACACCTGGGCAAAAGGCAAGGAAGCTGGAGGCAGGGAGTTCATAGATGAATTTCAAATGCTGCTCTTAATCCTTAATTAAAGATAAAGCCAACAGCTCAAGCCCTTTCTATATTTAAATACCCTTCAGACCTCACCAAGTGAGCTGGAGAAATCTCCAACTCAAGAATCCTCAAAATAACCTGGGGATGTGAGGTGACTGTATTTTTAACTGAAAACCCAAGTGAGGAGGGATCCAGCCTGGGAGGAAGGTTTGAGGAAGCCCTGGGAGCCCAGGCACCGAAGGAGAGAAGTACAGCAGCAAAGACAGAGCTCATCCCTCAGAGAGATCAGATGTAGAGATAGCGTCTTGGGCAAGAAGCGGTGAGGTGCAGCGAAGATTAATTGCAGAGCCTTATCTGCTTATCACTGGCTTCTCCAGCCAGCTCTCCATGTCAAGGGAGAGAGCATTTTCATCCTGTTTTATGAATTTCTTCATTTGTAGGGGACAGGTTCAAGTAGCATTGTTTTTTGAGCTCTCTAGGACAAACACATATCACTGGATACCTTCATTTTATTTTAATAGGAAATAAACATTGCAAATAGTACTAATGAAAATATTCTTTTAAATAGTAGAAATTATTTTTTAAAAAACACTAGAAATGGATCGTTAATATATAACTTGTATAAATGTTACACAGCAAAGGGAAAATCAGGGAAACAAACCCCAAGGGTTTAATTTACATGTGTACATGTTCATATCTGGAGGCATATACACAACCAGAGGTACAGACATTTATGTAGAGTATGTGTGGAGTCCAGAGGTCCAGGTCTTTGCTTATACCCCATCTTTTTGGAAAAACAGTCTGAAGTTGGAGTGAACTAACCTGTTAGTCTTCCTGTCCAACAAACCCGAGGTATATCCCTGTCTTACCTTCCTCAGCCCTTGTATGACAGACACCTTCTGCCATGCTTGGCTCTTTACACAGTTGCCTAGGATGGGGACTAAGGTCCTGATACTTGCACAGCAAATACTTTGTTAAGCCTATCCACCCCAAACACAAGTTTAATGACAGAGGAATAGCCAAGCTGTGGTTAATTTATATGCTAGACAACAAAGAGGACATTAAAAGCCATTTTATGATTTGTTCGAGTTTTGTTTGTTTGTTTGATTGATTGATTGATTTTCCAGATAACATGCTCACTCTGTAGCTAAAACTGAACTACAACTCTCTTTGTGGCGCAGGCTAACCTCAAATTCATGGCAATTCTCCTCCTGTTTGTTGAGATTATATGCAGAACTCATCATAAGTGGCTTACAATTATTTGTAAATAGTGAAAGAAAATATTTATGACACAACATTGTAGGAAAGCTGTAAATCAGAGCGTTAGGTGAGATAGATGGACAAGTTGACAGATGAATGTTGGGGATAGAGACAGTCACATGGGGAAAGGGACAAAGAAGAAAATCACAAAGATCTGAAAGTAGGATTTACCTCATAGTTGATGCTTCAAAGATAGGTTTTTATATTTTACTCTTTTTATTTCTTTAGTTCTGCGGTGCATTGACCTAAAAGCAATTTAAGGTTGCTAACAAAATATATACAAGGTAGAATTAAATTTGAGAAAATGTAAGCAGAGGGAGAATGAATATAAGCAAGATAAGATAGCAGCCTGGCTGGTATATGAAATGCATTCTGCGAAGCACTACATATCAGGTAGGGATCAGCCATAGATTCGCATCTCAGCTTTTTAGTCACAGGTACAGAAAAGGAGACACAATAGACTCTGTAACTCTGGAAGACAAAATAAGGCATGAAAAAGACAATAACAACAACAAGCCATGCTATTACATTTAAGAAAACAAGGAGCAAATGTTTCCCACGATGCTCTTCCTCAGGAGGACCTCAAAGACAGTGATGAATGGTAGGGTTAATGCTCATTGGCCTCTATAGCCCAGTCAACAGATTTCTGTGTCCTCTGTCAGTAAGTCCTTTGTGTAACACAAGGCAGAGCACCAGACCATAAGAAAATAAAATAACATCTACACAGTCGATGGTTCTTAATTGCCAGGCTCTGATAATTGACTCCCCACATTCTCTCCTCTTATCCTCTCAAAAAATTTTTTGGGTACAGCGAACTTTATTGATGGCATTCAAGAGAGAAGGGAGGGCTCCCTTGGCCCCTCTTATTATTATGGGGTCTGGGATGGAATTGTGAGGGAGATGCTCAGTGTTGGGGGCTGATTGGGATGGGGACTCCTCAGCAACTGAGGGCCTCTCTCTTGCTCTCAGTATCCTTGCTGTGCTGGGGTGTGTGGTCCAGGGTTTCTTACTCCTTGTCGGCCATGTAGGCCATGAGGTCCACACCCTGTTGCTGTAGTCGTATTCATTGTCATACCAGGAAATGAGCTTTACAAAGTTGTCATTGAGAGCAATGCCAGCCCCAGCATCAAAGGTGGAAGAGTGGGAGCTGCTGTTGAAGTCACAGGAGACAACCTGGTCCTCAGAGTAGCCCAGGATGCCCTTTAGTGGGCCCTCAAATGCCTGCTTCACCACCTTCTTGATGTCATCATACTTGGCAGGTTTCTCCAGGAGTCTTGTCAGATCCACAATGGATACATTGGGGGTAGGAACACGGAAGGCCATGCCAGTGAGCTTCCTGTTCAGCTCTGGGATGACCTTGCTCACAGCCTTGGCAGCACCAGTGGATGCAGGGATGATGTTCTGGGCTGCCCCATAGCTATCACGCCAGTTTTCCAGAGGGGCCATCCACAGTCTTCTCAGTGGCAGTGATGGCATGGACGGTAGTCATGAGCCCTTCCGTGATGCCAAAATTGTCATGGATGACTTTGGCCAAGGGAGCTAAACGGTTGGTGGTGCAGGATGCATTGCTGACAATCTTGAGGGAGTTGTCATATTTCTCCTGGTTCACACTCATTACAAACATGGGGGCATCAGTTGAAGGGGCAGAGATGATGACCCTTTTGGCCCCACCCTTCAATGAGCCCCAGCCTTCTCCATGCTGGTGAAGATGCCAGTAGACTCCATGACATACTCAGCACCAGCATCACCCCATTTGATGTTAGCAGGATCTCAATCCTGGAAGATGGTGATGGGCTTCCCATTGATAACAAGCTTCCCATTCTCAGCCTTGACTGTGCCGTTGAGCTTGCCATGGGTAGAGTCATACTGGAACATGTAAACCATGTAGCTGAGGTCAATGAAGAGGTTGTTGATGGCAACAGTGTCCACTTTGCCAGATTCAGAGGAGAAGGCAGCCTGGTAACCAGGCGCCCAATACGGCCAAATCCTTCACCATCTTGTCTATGAGATGAGGCTGGCACTGCAGGAGAAGATGCAGCTGTCTCTGGAACAGGGAGGAGCAGAGAGCCTTATCCTCTCAAATTTAACTGAGTATTGAGTATCATGAGTATCCCTTGTACACATATCATGAGTATCCCTTGTACGCATAAATACAGGCATGGAGAATAATTCAAATTCAACAACTATCACAAGTCTGGTCCATGTATACCATGATTTACTGTTCTGTTCTATTACTTCACAGACCAGGAAGAAAAGGAGAGGAGAGAGAGAGAGAGAGAGAGAGAGAGAGAGAGAGAGAGAGAGGAGAGGAGAGGAGAAAAAGAAAGAGAGATTTTTTCTTTAAAGACCAGCATCACAATGATAAATGCAGTTTAATGAAAACAGGTCATGAGCAATCATTTGCCTTTTCCCGTTTTTCATAATATTCCAACCATTTGACTATGTTCACTTTAAATTACCCAACTTTAGGGCCCTACAACTGTTCAAGTCCATTTGTCTCACTTGATTTGAATTGACTCTAAGAGTTCCTGAGGCATGTCTTTTTCTCTATCTGATGGTGGGCACATGTGTTCTCAGCTACCTGGTCCTTATCATGGAATTCATACATTTCAACTGGAAAGGCTGTCACTCATCAAAGGATGTCTGTAGGATCACTGCAAACCATGAAAGTAAGCCTCTCTCCCTCACTGTCTCTCAGTTTCTCTCTCTCTCTCTCTCTCTCTCTCTCTCTCTCTCTGTGTGTGTGTGTGTGTGTGTGTGTTGTATGTACATGACTGTCCTAGTGTATATATATTCATATGAGGCCAGAGGAGAATCTCTCTTTGAACCAGAAGCTCACATGCCTGCAAAGCTAGCTGACCAGAAAATTCCACAGGTCTGCCTACCTCAAATCCCATGTTCTGGGATTATAGGCACATGAAGCCCTGACAAGACTTTTCTGTGCCACTGAGGAGTTGAAGTCAGATCACCATACTTGAAGAGCAAATGCTTTGACCCACTGAGAGCCATCCGACTAGCCCCATTTAAATTAGGGCTCTTGTTATAGAGTAGGACCCTCTCCCTCCCTTCAATGACTTAAGCCTAATCATACCACCTTAATCTATATTGTACCCAGTATATAGAGAAATAGCATGTCCCAAGAATTTTAAATAAACTTAACAAAATATTTACTAGATTTGGTCATGTTGGTTGGAATTAAATGTTTATGGAAAATATTAAAAAGAATATCTTTAATATTTGGGGACACTTTGCAAAACATGTCAAAATCAAGGACAAATATGAGAAGCACTTAATAAATTTTCTCTGGTAGGCTATTGTAAAATTCCAATATAACCTGAAATAAATTCAGAATATAGAGAGAGATGGCAGAAATGGAAATCACATCCCCAAAAGTAATATTTGATTTAAGTTTATTGGGATCTATCTATACAATGAAATAGCATACATCTACGCCAATTTTGTCCATCAAAAACAATTTTAACTTCAAAATAGTTTTGATTTAGACATTTGAAATGAGGAAGTTGGGCTACAAAATAATTTGTGTAACATAATGTCATTTCTTCAGCATTGCAAAATGTGTAAAATAGTCATAGAATATAATCTCTGACTATTGATGTTATTTGTAGGAGTAGAACATCACCAGTAACTTTAGATCTTTTTTCTTTTTAATTTTATATATCCTCAAAATGTTTGTAACGAGCTCGCACTGCTTCATGAAAAAAGTTCAAAGTGATGGAAATATGATAACATATATGAGAGAGTCCATTTTACATGTGTATTTCTATAAGTGAAAAGAGTCAAAATGTGACTTAGAGGGCTGATCAAGTTGGTCGAAGTAGTCTTTTACAGTTGTTAGTGACATTGACGGGACAGAGATAGCTTTGAATATCTATTTCAAACATGTGTCCATTTATAGATATTCCCCTTCTCTCTCCCTGGTGTGTGTGTGTGTGTGTGTGTGTGTGTGTCTGTGTGTGTGTGTCTGTGTGTGTCTATGTGTGTCTGTGTGTGTCTGTGTGTGTCTGTGTGTGTATGTCTGTGTGTGTGTGTCTGTGTGTATGTGTGTATGTATATGTGTGTGTGTCTGTATGTGTCTGTGTATGTCTATGTGTGTATGTCTGTGTGTGTGTCTGTGTGTGTATGTCTGTGTGTGTGTGTGTGTGTGTGTGTGTGTGTGTGTATGTGTGTCTGTGTGTGTGTGTCTGTGTGTATGTGTGTGTGTGTCTGTGTGTGTGTCTGTGTGTGTGTCTGTGTGTGTATGTCTGTGTGTGTCTGTGTGTGTGTGTCTGTGTGTGTGTCTGTGTGTGTGTCTGTGTGTGTGTGTGTGTGTGTGTGTGTGTGTGTGTGTGTGTGTGTGTGTGTGTGTGTGTGTGTGTGTGTGTGTGTGTGTGTGTGTGTGTGTGTGTGTGTGTGTGTTTCTGTGTGTCTGTGTATCTGTGTGTGTATGTATGTCTGTGTGTCTGTCTGTGTGTTGTATTTTCTATTTACAGATGTGTCTGGGGTACATGCTAATACATGCAGAGGCCAGATGAAGATGTCAAATGCCCTGTTCTATTACCTTCCACCTTGTTCCCTTGAGACAGGGTCTCTTACTGAAGCTGAATCCTCCTAAGTATTTAGCTAGAGTGACTGGCCAACAAGGTCAGTGATTGCCCAGCAATCATCCTGCCTCCAACTCCACCACCATTCAGACCAGGGCAGACACAGCTGGCGTCTATATGGTTGCTCAGGATCTGAATTCAAGTCCTTATGATTGTATAGCAAGTGCTTTGGCTGACTGATCCATCTCATTCTAAGCCCAGATGACAACCACCTACATCGGTGTAGGTCTATCCCTTAGGGAAGTCCTATCAAGATATACAAGAACAACAATGAAAAGTAACATAAAGCTTTATCACTAGATGGTTGCATGTTAAAAATTAAAGCCAGTACTAAAGAGAGATGCAGAAATGAACTGCATTTTTATGCTTGCAGGAAATTTCCTTTCCCCTAACTGTTCTCAATCTTTCATTTCAGAAGAACACACCTACTCCAACATAGGCAAAAGTGGTTTATTATAGCTTTTATGCACGCAGAAAGCATTTGGTAATCAAAGATATTTCTTCTCTCACATGAATAAATGCAGTTCGGACTTGTCTATCACTAAGAGGCCTCAAAGGAATGGAAGACATAAATGGGCATGATTTTAGTTCTAAACTGTTTTTAAAATATGTTCCAGCACATTTAATAGTCGAGGGAGCGAATGTCTGTCAGCACATCTCTTTCCTGAAAGCTGCTTATATGCCTTGCTGAATATGAAGATGAACCCCATCCTTTCATCTAAAACAGCATCTGATAAAGTAAATGTTCTCAGCTACCCCTTCGCTTTTCTCTAAGTCTGAGGGAATTTCATCTTTTCACACCGGTAATTAAAAAGGTTTGTCACTGGAAGCCACAAATGTGATTGTGTTCTACTTAGAGTCCCTTTCACAGGGTACCAGGCAGAAGCTCTTTTCTCTTCTCTAAGCAAGAGACATGAAGACAATGTGAGCTCCCATGGAAAATGTCTTATTCAGGACTTTATAAATGCCCAAAGTTTTTGCCCAAAGGGCACTGAGCAGGTGAGTCGCACTTCATGTTTTCTCCTAAATATTGAAAGATTTGCATGTCTCAATTCATGGGTGCAATTCTTTCCCACCGCAGTGGAACCTTTGCTCTCTGTACTGGAAGGCACTTCTGTAACGTGCTCCTCCCTGTGTCAATGGTCCCAGTCAGCAGTGTATTCTTCTCTTTCCACCTCCCCCAGCAAGTTTCCCACTCCATCTCTAGGACTACTTCCTGGAACGTCCAGAGGATTCTGCTCCTCCATGACTCATTCTTATCTAATGTCCCATGTTGGTCTCTACCAGAAAGCAGCATTCCTGAAAGCAAAGTCTGAATAGTAATTCTTCTCCATTCGAGGACTTGGCATAGGTCTCGTCTCAAAAAATAACTACTCAGTGAGAGCTGGTTATCCGGATCAGAAGAGTATGCTAGATGATCTGAGATAGGAGAAAAGAGAAATTAAGACAAAGAAGAGGATTAGATATGGTGGGAGGAAATCCACAGACCCACACTGGTGGACTCATCTGCACAAGCAGAAGGACCTGAATTCATATCCTCAACATCCATTTGGGTTACTCCCAAAAGGGGTGATGTAGCCATCTTAAAATTGAAAATTTGTATTTGTGGTCAAAGTTCTCTTTCACATCCCATATGTTCTTATTGGCAATAAAGAACGGACAGATAGGATGGTGACGTTAAAATCTGTATGTCACTGGAAGAAAGTATAGTGCTGGAAAAATCTATAGACTGCCACTGAGATGGTAAGATAGATTTGAAATTCTGAAAAGTCGTGTGTTAGCCTAAGTTTCATAATCATCATTAAACATCAGTATATATTTCAAATATCTTTCCTCGTCGTGTATTCAAACACTCTTGATGTTTCTCTAGGTTTATTCCATGGAGTAGGTAAGGAAAGAGAACAAAATGAAACAATCCCCTAGTCAAAAAAATTTGAAATGAGCTATTTAGAAAATTGCTCCTTTGCAGTACTATGTATGCCTTTAAAATACTGTTGTATATTTGAATACCTACCACTATAGAGTATTCCTCAATCCAGATGACTATTAAATTTTTTTGGTACTGTATCTCCTAGGAGAAGTGTTCTTTGAAACAATTTTAGACAACAAAGCTCTAAAAACTAGAGTTTCTAACACCTATTTCACTGGTGAAGAAAGATGGTCAAAGCAATAGGGTGCTGTTCCACTGGGACACAGATTTTTCCAAACAAGGCATTAGGCATTTATTCTTGCTGCTCAGTCATTTTAATATAGCTACACACGGTAATTAATTAAGTGCTTAAAATGTAGCACCAAACAGTAATCCTCCAGGTAAGGAACAAATACCAATTTTTATTGTAATATTAAAATATGAGTATTTTACTGAGAAGTTTATGTTGAATACATAAGCATGGTAATATTCTGCTATGTTGAGTTTATAGTAATATATAGTTAAATTAACTCCCCTCTTTATTTTTATCATCATTTTTAATTGGGTGCTAGAAAATTTTAAATTACAGATGCAACTTGCTTTGTATTTCTGTAGTCAGTGCCTTGCTGAGTTATTGATTCAGTTGACTATCTCAGAACACCTCAAATTTTTGCCAAGAGGTATCTAGGAGAAGCTAAAAACTAGCAGGTGATCTTCCTGAGATGGTTCGCCATGGACTGTAAATCTCTGATGAATTTGCTTCTTTAGGCAAGGCCAAGGAGATTTGATTTGAGGAAAGGTTCCTGCTATTAATATGCTTTTCCTGTTATTATTAAATATATAACAATCACTAGATATTGACCTATCCTTTTGAGCAGATTTCTGCAGACCTATGAAAATGTACTATCTTGTACCGATGCTAAGTTGACAAATAGGTCATGATTCTATAGAATTCCTGACTTGATTCAAATAATTTTAGGGAGAAAGTTTTTAGAGATGTTCTTAGTAGCTAGTAAGATATAATAGTTAGAATCAAGAATAGAATTGCCCAGTCCTTGTAATAGGTAATACAGGCTGCATAATAAGAAATGTAGTGAGCTTTCATAATCACACTAAAAAGAGAAATAGATTTGAGACAATTTTGTGGTCAAACAAGAACAATTAGGTTAAAGGAGAAAGTCACAGGTATGCACAATGATAGGGCAAGGGCACATAAAAACTGTTGCTTTGAACTTATTAAGTATATTATAATCAAACACTGCTTTGAACGTAATATCAACATCCTTCTGTAATTCCCATTTTATGTAACATTTTATCTCTGAGGTAATTTTCTAAAGAACCTTTTTTGTCTACGATGGTATAAAAAGACCAGAAAAAAGAAATAAAGTTGTTGGTTGAATGGTTTGGTTTGGGGAGCTCTGCCCCATCCATTCATCCATCCATTCATCCATCCATCCATCCATCCATCCATCCATCCATCCATCCAAATGTGTATGTTTGTCTATATGTACTTATGTATATGTCTATATGTATATATATGTATATGAATATATATGTAAGCATGTATGAATACTTGTGGAGTTGATTGTGACAGATAGTCAGGCCAGGCCAGAATGTGGATATATGGATGTTTGAATGTATATGTGTCAGTGCATATTTCCCTGTATGAAGCATCTTAATTCTTTTCTTTTCCTATCTCTGTGGTTCATAAAGAGTTAACCAGCTTAGCCAGAGAGGCTTCTGCCTGAGAAGCCCGTGAACCATAAATACTTTTACTTAATCCCCCACCTCCAACCCCATGCTGTTTTCTATGAGGTGCTAAACTCCAGAGACTTGCAGTTTCTGGCCTCAGAGGAATTCAGAGGCAGGTGAGCTGCCGCTGCAAAGTAACTTAGACTTAAGACAGCTAAATGTTTTATTATAGAAAAGGCAACTCTAAATAGCTCACCAGATAGAGTCTTACTCCCCCACCCACACCCACACACATACACCCATAATGCTCTTCCCCCTCGGCTATCTTCAAGAGAGAACCTGCAAGAAGAACTAACAGGGCTGGACCCCGGCAGACTTTGTTCATCAAAACTCCAAACACTTAGAAAAATAGTGTTAATATCACCATCAGCATATATATCATCATTGTGTGTGTGTGCTTATGTATATGCATATGTGTCTGTTCGTGTGTATGCTTTGGATGTATGTGTGTCTATGAGTGTGTGTCTGTGTGTGTGTGTGTGTGTGTCTGTGTGTGTGTGTGTGTGTTTATGTGTTCTCCTTTCAGGTGCTCTCTTGAAGGGAGCTGAGGGGAAAGAGCATTGGTGGGGGTAAGACTAGGTCTTGTGAAATGTTTAGAGTTGCCTTTTCTATAGTAAAATGTTTGCCTGTCTTAGGTCTAAGTTACTTTGCAGTGGTAGCTCCCGTGTGTGTGTGTGTGTGTGTGTGTTTATGTGTGTGTTTGTGTGTGTAGTATATGTGTGTGTGTTTATGTGTTGTTTGTATGTCTGTACAATATATATGTGTGTGTGTATGTACATATGAATATGTGTGTATGTGTGTATGTATATGTGTATATGTGTGTGTACATGAACTCATGTTTGTGTGTGTGTGTGTGTGTGTGTCTAGGCATGTGCCACAGTGCATGTCAGAGGATAACTTTGAAGAGTTGTTTCTTTCCTTCCACTTTATTTATACAGGGTCTCTCTTGTTCCCCTTGGGAGCCTGTGTACTTACAGAGTAAACGCTTCTAATTTACTAGTCCCTAGCTCTAAACTTTTAAGATAAAATGTTCAAGAAATTACATTTTGGAGGACCTGAGGTGTACATGTTAACAGCTGGGCTGAATGATATTACACACAACACTCTAATTTGAGGAAAAGGGAGAAAGCAGTTACTAAGGACAAAATCTCAAAATGCTCCTAAGAGTGAATGACAAAATAACAGATAAATACCTTAGACAGAAAAATGTGTTTAACCCTTGGTATCACAGATTTCAGTCCTTAGCTTCTTGGCTCTGCTGCCTTTGAGTCTGTGGCAAGGAAAATATTGCAACAGGATCACAGAAAACAGAAACCTACTAGTCCTACTGCAGCAGACAAGAAGCCCGGTGAGAGAAGAAACACTTGGAGTCTCAATATCCCTTCAGGGAAATGACCCCAGTAGCCAAACTTGCCCCATTTTGACTTTACCTCTTGAATTCCATTACAGCCCAGTTCCCATGTGCTGGGACAAAAAACCTTTAATTTAACAAAGTCCTTAGGGAAATGTATCCAAGTCATAGCAACTAGATCAAGCTTCATTTCCTTTGTTCCACATGTCACTTTTAAAAATAATTATTTACACTTATTTTATGTGTGTGAGTGTCTTGCCTGCTTGGCTCTTTCTGTGAAGCATGTGTATCTTCCCCCTACAGGCCTGACAAATATGTTATATTCTCTAGAACTGGAGTTTAAGGTGTTTGTGAGCCACTATGTCTGTACTAAAAATAGAACCTGGATCCCCTGGAAGAGCAGCCAATGCTCATAACCAGAACATACACACCGCTCCCCATTTTACTTTTATAAATAGGTATCCTCATTCAGGAGTTTCTGAAAAAGATTTTTTTCAACTTCAGAGCCACCAGAAAAAGTAAATGATTCAAAGAAGGGGGATTAGAAGTGTTCCTTGTCGCTCGCTTGTACCCCAAACTTTCAATCTCCCACCTCGCCCCTTGAGCCTCCTTCTAAGCTGCCCAGGACGGCAGTCAGCAAAAGATTTCATGTAAGAAAACAATGTCGGCAGGACAGTGAGAGGGTATTTTAGATGCTGGACCTGCCTCTACTTCCGTGGAAGAGTCCTCCTGACCTTCTACTCTGAAAGAAAGACGGAAGGAAGCTAACGTCAGTTCAGATGACTCTGGAAGAGAAAATGCCCAGACAAGGAAATCGTTTTACATATTTGCATACCATATAGTCATGGGCAAAATACTCTGAATTCCTGATATCGTGTTACCAATATCGGAATAAGGAAATGTGAGAGTGTCATAGGAAGTTTGGCTCCTAGGTTTCTGTTTTCTGTGATACTGTTGCAGTGTGTTCCTGGCCACAGACTCAAAGGCAACAGAGCCAAGAAGCTAGAGACTGACACCCTGAATCTGACTTCCGCAGGGATTTGTTTAGAATATGAATGAGAAAAATCTTATGAATTTATGAGACCATCAAAGGGAGGCTCAAAACAAGCCTTTTGATGAATACTAATAACAGGAAAACAACATTAGTTGTCACTTGCTAATAAAGGAAGGGCGTATGGGTACATAGGTCTGTACAATCCTTCAGCGTGTAGAAGTCAGTCTAGCCCTTCCCAGGCTTTCTGAGTGCCTTGAGTAAACTCTCCCAGTAGTGACAGCAACTAAAATACTCTCATCGTTTTCCAAAGCTCCTAGGAAAGTAGCACTGGGCCCTTTCTGTCCCCTGTTAAAAGTCACATAGACTATGATACCCACAGCAATTTCCACCCCTCTTTTACAGAAACAAAGTCTGACTCAGAGGGGAGAAGAAAAGATCCTCTAAAGCTTTTATACTGTCCTATTGGCAAGCTAGGCTAGTATCCACCCCAGCCTGGTAACTGTTAATCCTTTACACACTATCGAGGGTTTGCTGAAAGGGGACTGAAAAGGGTCATAATGAACCCCGGCACCATCAAAACAATTAGTCCATTGGGTCTACTTCAAGGAAGCAACCAGTAGCGTCCCACAGAAGACTATCCATGGCTCTGAGTATTCATAGTCACAGGTGAACAGAGATCAAAAGTTTACGTCTGATGTTCCGACTCTATTTCAAATTTTAAAAAGAAAGAGAGAGACAGAATACAAGAGGGAGTTTCAAGTGAATTATAATTGTTAAACATTAAACAATGTTCAATATCTGCTTCATCTAACTAATCACTGTCTGAGCTCAGCCTTGACATCTGAATCAACTTTGGCTTAGCTTTGGATGAGTGAAGCTCTATTCATTTGTGACCGTTAGGTAGAATAGCCCCAGAAAAGTTCCTAAAGTGGATCTGGTCATTTCAAACTAAAAGATAATAACGATTTTTTTTGTATTAGGACTAACTCACTACAAAAAGATATATTATAGACAGCACATACAATTAAGGGGAAATGCCTCAAATTCACTAAATGCAGCATTTTTAAAGGTAACTCTGGTTACATAAATGAAAATATTCTGAAATGTACATATGAAGAAAAAGTATGATTCTCCCTCTTCCACTAAGGGAGATTGAGGAAAAAAATGACAATTTTGCTATTGTTTGCTATTACTCCTTCATCTTACAAGAAGGGATATTGAGTATTGAGACCCAGCCTAAGAAATGAAAATGCTTTCTCCCCTCAGAAAGAATGCTAGCCATTTATCATAGAGTAGAGCACTCTTGTAATTAAGAAATGATGCTTAAGGGAATCAGAAAGTAGGAATCGCTATTTACTTCTATGAAATACTAAATAGTTTAATTTGTTTTCTTTGTTATTTTTAAGGGGGGATGATGTTTTAAAGTCCTGGGTGAAACAAATGGTGTTGATTCATTATGTTATTTAACCTTCTCCTCAATAAAAAAGGAGTCAGAAAGAAATTTACATCATTTGCACATACATACTTTAATTAAAAAAACAAAAACAAAAACAACTGTGTCACTTGGTCCAAATAAATGTTCAAAACATTCCAAACAATACTGTATTCTAATTGTATTCCAACTTTTTGACCTTGAAATGGTCAGCTTCTTGGTAACCTATGAAATGTTGACTGACCACCCTCCTACAGGTTTTTATTGATTGGCTAGTTGCTTGTTTACTTGTTGATTGGTCAGTTTCTGTTTGGTTAGTATATTAATCAGGACTCTCTGGAGGACCAGAGCTGATATTTATGATTTATTAGAGTTGCTTAAGGTCCCAGAAGTCCAATAACGATGTCTTCCTGCATGAAGGTCAAGAATCAAGTGGTTGTTCCACGGGATGTCTCAGCAGTCCCAGTGTCATACTAGAGTCCTAGAGAACTGCTGTTCCTTCACCTCCAGTGGAATCTCACAGAAGTAGGGACTAATACCAGCAAAGGAATTCCACAGCAATAGCACAGATGACATTGCCAACATGAGTGTGGTCAAGCGGGCAAAAAGCAAAAGCATCTTTCTTCCGTGCTACCAAGAGAATGTGGTCTTCCTACCTCAAATGATCCGGTAAATAAAAACTCCTCACAGGTGTGCCCAGCTGACTGAATCTTAACTGGTTCTACAATTGGTTTTAAAGGTTTTGAAAGTCAAGTTTTATTAATTTGTTTCTAATGTAGAGAAATACAATTGATTTTTACAAGAAAGCCATACCCAGTGGTCATCTAAGCTAGTTAATTTTAATAGAGTATATTGTCTTTTGTACTTTCTACACACACAATCTTGTTCCTATTAACAAATAAACTGTGTCCCTTGAGTCTATTATTTACTGTCAAAAACATTTTGACAAAACAAAACATTTGGTTTCTGGTTGGGTTGCTAGTTATTTTCAACTCATGCTGCCTACTATTTTGAGGTAAGGATACGAAATCTCCAGTTATATTAAATTTGAATATATCCTTTGAGTATTGTAGATCTGAGAAAATCATCATGACACGGCAATTATTCCACATAATAAGACATGTGGAATAAAAGACATATTAAAACAGACAAGCACGCAAATGTATCTCAAACAATCAGACAATTGATGAGCCATAAAGATTTCAGAACTCTAGGAAAGAAAGTCGTTGGCAGAGGGACCCAGAAGATGAAGGCCTCTGATGGATTTGTTGATCTTGGGTCTACACTGAAGGCTAGAAACAGACATGATACCTAAAATCAACAGGCATGTAACTTCACAGAGCTATGTGATCAAACCCTAAAAGAAGAAAGACTGAGCAGAAACAGTTAAAAGAATTGGAGGAAGGTCAGATGGACTTAACGCAGCCATCATGAATGTGCTAAACAAAATGAAGGGAAATATACTCATGGTAGAGTAAGTTTTTATCACCGTTATAATTGGTTCATAAGAATATCCAAACATTTAGAGAGGAAAAATATTGGAATGAAAAACTGATCACGACAGTAAATAATAGACTCAAGGGACACAGTTTATTTGTTAATAGGAACAAGATTGTGTGTGTAGAAAGTACAAAAGACAATATACTCTATTAAAATTAACTAGCTTAGATGACCACTGGGTATGGCTTTCTTGTAAAAATCAATTGTATTTCTCTACATTAGAAACAAATTAATAAAACTTGACTTTCAAAACCTTTAAAAAATGTTCTTGAAACAGTCTAATGGAATTCTAAGTACACTTGGGAAAATGCTGCTACATCATTAAAGAAAAAATAAAGATTATGTCCCAAAGATAATGGCTTTATTAGGCTAACACTTAACTGGATGTGGCTAAGACAGGAAAATAGAAAACTCTGGATACAAATACCATTCTTACAAACTGGCATTGGGCTACTTCTCCCACCACTCTTCAATGCCTGCCTTCTTCTCTTGTCCTCACTAGAGCTTTCTTTCCAGAGGCTTCAGTAGCTTATAGTTGCCTCATAATATCAACCAAACCATAGTCTTCAAAAGTAACTATGAGTATTTCTAGCAAATTGTAAGCCTCCTGAAGGATGCCATCTTATTTCCATTCATGTCACTACCAACAAGGCTAAATACAATGTTAATCAAGGTGTACCACATGAATAGATGAATGCGGAAAAGAGTGAAAACATTGATTTCTGCCCAAAATATTACTACTAAGTAAAAATTAGAGAAATTAAACAGATGGGAAAAATAAGACAGGGGAATAAAAGATAATCAACTAAATAATGAAATAATGAAGAAATAAATGGAGATCAAGGATGGAGTCTAGGAACAAGAATTATTGGATAAGTGTAGCTAGTTGAGCAGGTTGACCTATATGCAGCACAAGGGCACATATGGGTGTATGGGGCGAAAGAGATGGCTTGGGAGCATTGGGTAAAAAAAGGACTTGGATTCAATTTCCAGCATAAACATGGTGGCTCACAACCACCTGTAACTCCAGAGTCAAAAGATCTGAGGCACTCTTCTTGTTTGCTCGTGCACTAGACATATATGTGGTACCCAGACACACATGCAGATGAAACACCCATACACATACAGTTTTGGAAAAGGGGTGAACCAACTCAATGGTTGGAACCATTTTTATTAGATTCCGTTTCCCTTCATCGTATTCCTACCATCTAATGTAGACTATCAATTCTTGGAAAGTTGGCTCATTGTTAGTGTAGAACAGTACCTATGTAGCTATAATGTAGATTTTCTATAGCTCAATGTTGCTGAACCATGTAAGGAGAAGAGGTCAGCACCTAAACCAGCTGATGGGAACATCCTTGAGGTTTGCTTTTACTAGGAAAAACACTATAAATTATCCTTTAGAATACTTAATTCCACATTGTTGAGAAATCGTATCTCATTGGATGCATACTCCAATTCTGTTCACTTTCTGAGTACCATGTGACACATTCAAATTCAATTGTAGGATCATAAACCAAGGTAAGACTGATTTTCTGATGATGGGGTGAAATCTTAGGTGTGTAGTTACTAAGGGGCATCCATTTATGAAGCTTGATTAAAATTTTTGTCCTCCATTGCTTTATAAAAATGATTGGACATAATGATGTCAACCATCAATAACATAATGCAGGACTCATTGTGCTAACTTTTTCTGACTTAATGATGCAGGAATTTGCCATTTCTTGGCTTTACAATGTTACAAACACAATACAGATAAAGTATCAACTATTCATGAATCATAATACCTTCCAAAATCAGTGATATGCATGATATTCTCTCATGATGACCTGGGTTGATGCTCTTTTTGATGCTAAGGAACAGTAATGAGCCAGACCTACAGTTACCAAAGGAACCACACATATATGCCTCTGTGTCCCTTAATGATGGGAATCGTTGAGTAGGATAGATGAATTTAATGCATTCTGACATATGATGCATTTTTTGAGTCAGAACTCCCTTGTATGTTGAAGAGTACATAGTTTTAAATTACCTGACTTTCTTGAGAAATTGTCTTTATGAGGCAAAATTAGTGTATATTTTATACATGCCCTTTCATCATTAATACAGCCCATAACATCACTTTTTAAATCTTCTCTCCTATTCCACTAATTCTCACTGTCCATTATTAAGCAAATAATTGAGTACCTCAGGCTATCACATCTAATTTCTTTGCTTTTCTAATTCTCATAATTTCCTTATTTTAAAAGTTCTTTGCATTTCTGTTCATTCTCCAAAATGAGATATTCTTTCTCTTAAAACTCAAACAACAAAGAACCATCCACAGTTTTTCCATGATACTGAATCTAATTGAAAATAGTCTTTCCGGTAACAATAAGTAGGAAAAGTAGTAACTGTTTTTTCATTATGTGTCACAGCAACCATGTATTTTTTAAAAATTATCTTCAGCTTCATCATGATGTCAAACCCAAGGAACAGTAAGGTAGGTACAGGTCAGCTGTAGACTTGGAGAAGAAAGATGAAAATATCTTTTGTTGGAGGCTAGAAAAGAAAAAATAAAAAAGACCCAAAGCCAACATCTCCGAGGCCCATAGAGACCTCCTCACTCATGGTCCATTGATTTGGTAAAACTGCTCTCATTGACTTATTATTCATTGATTCACATGGCTTATTTATCAAACTACCAACAAATTGTAAACATCTCAAAGGCAAGATCTTCAATGTCCTCTCACAGCTAGCCTCAGTTTAAAACATGAAAAGGTTACAGCACTAGAATGTCCTATAGACAGAAATAATTAAGCAACAAAGAGAGAGGGGATGAGAATCAGGTCTAATGGGATTTCTAAGTAGTACGCTAAGGCACTCATTTATACATACATACATATATACATACACACACACACACACACACACACATATATATATATGCTCATTTCAGATCTGGTTGCTCTTAGAAGTCCTTCCAGAGTACAACCTTAACTTTCCCTCTGATATCTGCTTAGAAATTAACTCAGGGGCATCTAATGCTGTGTCAAGAGTTCAGCGTTCTCTGGTAACTGCAGAGGTCTGTTCAGTGAGCAAAGCGGATCTCCTTGCTCTCTGGAATGCCAGTGTTGAACCTGAGACCAATGCTGTGCTGAAGCAACAGAATTAAGCAGCACTGTTTTTCTATGAAACAAACAGCTCGTATTTATTCATATGCAGTTGTTGTTTTCCTTTCTCCTTGTACATGTGCTACAATTCTCCCCAAACTAATTACCTAATTACAGATGGTGAAAGCATTTAAAGGATTAAGCTGAGATCCCTCACATGTAATGTGGAAGTAGGGATGTTTATTAACTGCTCCGCTGAAGAATAACCCAACCCCCTTTCACCACTACTGACTCATTCATTAATCTGCACACATCCCCCATACATTTAACCAGCTTTAATCCCTCTAAGGTACCACTAAATACTACCAGCCATTTATACTAAACACTTTAATTAATCACATTAGCAACCATGTGTTGACCCTTCTCTTCTCCTGCATGCCACTCAGTGTCCTAGGAAAAGAACTGGAAAACACATTGCTATCCATGACCACAGCACACAGAATAGCCAATTATACCTTTAAAGATGGACTCACCAACTTCTCAGATAAGAGAAGTCAAAATGAGGCCACTCTTCTTTTGACAGCTTTTTTATTACCCTACTGCATGGTTTATAGAGGAAGACAATAAGGGATGTACACAAAGAACATCCTCTTTAGAGATATACATCAATCAGTACCCTTGGGAGAGTCATTACTCAGAAAAAGTTAGGTTATTCTACAAGAACAAACAACTTTGAAAATGTGGAGGTATGTCACTGATGTTCATATTCCAGGCATGAAAATTATAGAGTAGGTCTGAGTGATATTGTTGTCTCCTTAGCAATGAATTCTAGTACTTTCATTACATCTCCATCACCTTAGCGTAGAAGGGAAGAGACTCAAAGGCTAGAGAATTTCAAGTGGCTTTCCATTGCCTCTCCCTGAGAAAACAGGTCTACACTTCTATAGTTCTGTGCAACTGCAAGAAGACTGACATATACAGTTCTACTCCATGCACAGGAGAGAATAACTAATACTAATGTTTATCTAAAGACACTGGGTCCATTTTTTTAACTCAAATATTCATTGATTACTGATAAAAAATATTTTACTTTGTTGCAATGAAAGCCAGTGTGTGTGTGTGTGTGTGTGTGTGTGTGTGTGTGTGTGTTATGTGAAAATGTATGTGTTATATGAAAATATTCATGTGGAAGCACATGCACATGTGTTAATTCACTTATGGAAGTTTCAAGTCAAAGAAGAGTGTTTTCCTTGATCACGCTCTATTTTATTTGTTGAAAACAGGTATTCTCCCTGAACCTGGAATGCATTCAGTCCTCTAAGTCATCTGGCCAGTGAGTTCCAGGAACCCACCAGTCAGATCCAGCTCTCCTGCCACATGCTGGGGTTACAGATGTCTGCCATGATGCTCAGTCTTTTCATAGGTTATTATGAATCAGACTCTGATCCTCAAGCTTGCACAGCGGGAACTTTACCATGTTATCCTACCAAGACTTTTCTATCATCTTATCTTTCAATGGTTTTTATTTTACCATGCTTCACAGAATAATCATGACTAACCTCTGAGTGAATGGATTGGAATTTGGCAGTGGGGGTGCCCAGTCTACCACACCTATGTTTCTACTCCATTGGTTCCTACAGGACTTCCTGACTTGGGTGTGATCCCTTAAGACTACAGAAACATTCTAAAGTATTCTGTGTGATTTTCCTTGAAAAGAAGGCTCATACTTTTCTTTGAATTTTCACATGGCTGATCCATTGGCTTCTGGAATGTTAAGGCTGTTCAACAAGTCAGAGCATCTGCTGTGTGCCTTGCATGTCAGGTGCACATGAGAAGCAACTGAGGAAAGAATGGATAAGAAACAGGTATGAGGCAGCAGTTCGGCTACAGATCAAGTATACATGTTTAGTGGTTGGAATGGTGGGGGCTGAACCAACTGGCCCAGAAACTGGGCTTGAATAATTGAAAGTGTCAGTGGGAGAGCTAGGAAACAGAATCCGGGTTCAAATAAAAGCCCTAAGAGCCAGGACATAATCACTCTGTGTTTTGCAAAATGCTGGCAAAATTCCCTGGTCTGATCTTGAAAGAAGGGAGGAGAGAGGGAAGAAAAGAGAGAGGGATGGAGGGATGGAGGGAGGGAGGGAGGGAGGGAGGGAGAAACACTAGATAGAAGAAGAGGAAGATCAGGAGGGAGGGACTAACTGAGACACACTGTATAGGAACAATAAGGCTTGGGCATGGGACTAAATTGTGCCCCGTTTTGCCTTTGGAGACATTTAGTACATGAGGTCTGGTGGTGAAAGGAAAAACATCACCCTGCACTTGCCCCATCATTACACTGTCACTACCCCAGTAACAATATGTATTCAGTAGTTAGTCATTGCCTGCGATCTCACAGGCCTTCCCTGCACTGAGATTTTCACATTTGAAAGAAATGTGGGTTAAAGCCAGGCATGGGAAGGTATTCGACTCAGTAAATGTGCATTTAATGGCTAGTTATTAAGCAATCACCTCCCCCATCTGCATGCCATGAGAATCAGAAATTCATACCTGTCCCTTCCTTCTCTCCTACCCAGTGGACTCCACTTTTCTGCCATCATGTTGATAATAGCCATGTCTGTCTTTGGTTTTGTCTCCTATGTCCATGCTTTGCTTTGCCTCATTAGTAAGTTTTCTAAACTATGGCTATGGAATGACCACTATGTCCTAGGGGAAACACGCCTAGAGCACAGAGTTCAAAACACTGGCCTAGAATGTGAGGCAATGAGAAGCCCAGAAGGTAAACTGTCTCATTTTTATCTGCCATCCGTGTCCAGATGTCTCCCATGTACAGCTGCATATTAGCTTACACTCCAGATAATGAGCTGGTGTCATAAGTACATTCATAAGTACATACATACATACATACATACATACATACATCATGAAGAGAGAGACATAGAAGAGAGACAGAAGGGGGAGAGAGAGGAAAACAAGTAAACAAAAGCAAAACAAACAAACAAAAAAATCCAAAAAGCAGAAAACAGTTCACCTGCTACAAGGAAACACTGACTTCAATCACATTCTGTGGGAGTGGCCCTGACCCTGATTTATATCAAATTACTTATTTTAAAACCTTATCTTTTCAAGGGGTTACAAACAGTTTCATTCTGTCAACTCAACTACAGTGTGCAGATTAAGAAGTACAGGGTTAAAAGGGACCCTTTCAATCTTGAACATGTAGGCTACCATTCAATCAGCAAATGGACCAGGTATGTAAAACCTCTTGAACGTGTCAAGCATCCAGCAAAAGGGAAGCCATAACAGATTTTCTTCACATTTCAGGCTGGCTAGTTCCATTGGTTTACACTCTGCTTTGAAGAAGTTCTGGGAAGCCAGCCAGGTCACTTCAGGGATTTAGATAAAGCTAACAGAAATAGATCTGCTCTTTTCCCTAAGCCCAACTTTGAGGCTGGAATTGAGTAACCCAGCCAAGGATAGCTTCCTGTCCCCAAACGAATGTTCCAGAAGTTGGTGGGTAGGTAATGATAATAATCTCTCACCTCTACAGTGTACACAACCCTCTGTACCTTGCAAAGTTTTCTGCAGTTTGCAAACTACCTGCACCCCTAGTATCACACATGATCAATATGGCATTAATCCGTGAGAGCCCAGGTTAACATTTCAGTCTTATTTTTAAAGGATGTAACTAAATTGAAGCCTGGAGACCCTCCAGCTCCACTGTCAAACTTGGTATCACAATAGATCTAGGGAGACACTGCTACATGTTTTACTCTCTAGCTCATCATTGTGTGATATCAAAGAACGTTATGAACAGCCACAATTATTTGTGTCTCAGTCATTTCTACATATCTCCAATATTGAATGATCTATAGACAAAATTAGATTTAAACAAAATTTTATGCTAAAGCATTTTTAGAATCCTTGATAAATATACTATTGTTCTAAGATGATTGGTGTAATATGATACATGTGTACATTCAATTCAGCATGCTTCAACTGTGAGAAGCCTTTTGCATTATCACCGCTAGGCTTTCTTTTGCCGTATGAGGGATGAAAGAGTTGAAGCCAAGCAAAGGGAAGAAGAAACTTTCCCCAGTGCTCAGAGATCAATGCGGGGAGTCAGAATGAGCACTAACATTCAAGAACAGCAATTCCATGTCCCTTCTGACCCAAGTTAACCATCTTGTCTTCCATTAGAGGGGCTCTTCTGACCTGTGTGCACTTAAGCAACTCCCACAGTGCAGACTGCCATGGGCCTCTCAGCATCTGTGAGTGTGCTCTAGCTAATGCAGTGTTATCCAATAGAGTCACCACCTCCACCAGTAACTCTCTACCTGCAATTTCTGCTCTCTGAACCTCATGCCCTAACCTGGAGAAAAGCAGATGATCCCTGTGCCTCCTACTCCACATGCAAGCATGAAAGGAAAAAATCCTTATCAGTGTTTATCACTGAATATGTAATTTTACTTTGCTACTGGACCTCTGTGTATCTCAGTTTCTCCATGTGCAAAACAGAAATCCTGTGCCTTCCTGGAGGGCTCAGTTCTCCCGCGGCATCTGCAGATAGGAACACTTCTTGGTCTCTTCTAAAGAAAACACGTTTGGGCTACCAATGCCCCCATCAATTATTCATTATCATCTCCCTGATCTACAGTCATCATCATTTTGTTTATTTAACTAGCAATACCTTTGCACTTATTGTGTGCACTGTTCAATGGAAAGATGAAATGCACCAAAGGAAAAGATCTCTTCTCTGCCTTCAAGAAGCAAAGAATTGCAAGACAAAGGGTCATAAAATAGAATGGGGACAGGAGAGTACTTACCAGTAGGGCAATATGATAAGCAATGTGTCACATTCATTAGTCCATGAGGAGGTCAGATTCTCCACTTGTTCCAGAAAGAACACATGAAGGAGATAATAATAATTAGAAACTCCCTCTATGCTCCTTCTGTGAATGAAAGTTCCTGGAAAGAAGCCTTCTACACAGGCTGATTGACTAATTAAACCTTCAAAGGTGTAAAGAGGGTGAGATTTTGCAATTCCTAAACCTGATACGTTTTTTAACAGAGACAGTGTTTAGTTTTATATATAGTTATTCCTTGCCCTCATCACTCCCAGAGCTAATGTTCTGTTACTGGCCAAACCTAACATCCTGACCACAAATTTTAAAATATGGAATGAATTAACTGTATGGAATCTTATTCTCTACCAGTCCAAGGGCTAAGAATGCTACCAGATTACACCTGAGGCCGTGTCTAAGATTTGTATACCCTGCCCTAACTGTCTACCTAATATTTCCACTAATGCATTTTTAAAATGCCTTGATTGATAACTTTCTTTGTTCTATTACCATAAAATCTCCACAAACTTGCTTCTACATTGGAACATGGAACCTGAGAAAACCTAATTCTGTGTTTCTGGGCCATGATCACTCTTATTTTAGCTCCAAAATGAACTATCTCTGACTCCCTTTGAGTTGAGAGCTGTGGTTTTATGTTGACACTCCCAACCAGGATAGCAGAAATCTATTCCGACTTGCCTCCCTAGAAAACCTTCCTGAGGCTTAACCAAATTAAGCCTCTTCAGTTAACCTAGCCACAACTGGCAGCTTCCATGAAACTCACTGTTCCCTCTAGGCCTTTCTTAGTACCTAAACCACCTCTACTTATCTTATAGCTGTTTGTAAATCTACCCTTGCTCTTGACATTCCAGAAAGGCATTAAATGCCATTGATTTTCATTCCTGTCCTTTAACTTACACTCACACATACACATTAATTACATACAATAACCCTCAGATATTTATAGATATAGATAAATTTAATGGAATTGACTACCTGAAAAAGATCAGGCTTGCCAGTTTTCAGTCTGGTTGCACTTTCTCCATGTCTCTATACTTGTATTAGAAATCTATTTTATACTAAGGAATGAGGAAGACAGGAATTCTCTCTACTCAACTGGGAGGCTACAGAGATACCTCGGTCAAAAGCAAGTAAATGGGGAAGAAGAATGCTAACAGGTGTCTTAATTTTTGTTCTGGTGTGATGAAATTCTCTCATCATCACAGTTCCAGGTTATAATTCATCACAGCAGGGCAATCATAGTGGCTAGAGCTTCAGGGAGCTGATCTCATCACATCACAACCAGGACCAAAGAAAAAAACATCCATGTGTGCTCAGCACACTTTCTCCTCTTTATACAGTCCTGAGTCCCAGGATCCTCTGACCAAGGAATGATCCTATAATAGTAAACATGAGTCTTACCAGATCAACTGAAGTCATTAAGACTTGGCTTTGTCTCCCAAGTAAATCTGGATTTTTGTCTTGTTAGTTGACAATATTAACCATCAAAGGAGGTATGGGTTAGCTCTAAAGAACCCACATCAGTTCCTCTATGCACTATGATATTCCTTTTCCACAGATATCAAGCCATTCAGGAATGTCTTGACTTCAATTTCCCCATGGTCCACCTTCTTGTTTCATAACATGGCTTCAGGCATCTACTTTATGGATGCCCAAGTCCATAGAATGCCTAGTAACTTTCAATCTTCAAAAGGCCTTAGGATCTTTCTCCAAATATTCTGACTTCAGGGTGAAGCCAGACTCTTCTTTAAATCAATGGGAAGGAAAGTTCCAAGAGAAGAGATTCAAGAGATATTACAACTGAGAATGACTCAAATCTCCTGATTTTTATGCCTGGTCCTTTTTATTGGTTAAAAAAAATAGCAAAAAAAAAAAAAGGCAATATGTTCAAAATCTTAAGAGTACACATTTACCATAATCAACGGAGAGTGTTTTCCCTGAACAGTTAATGGCCTTTGGAAAGCAAGTCCCATGTGGATGCACGGGGATTTCCTTGTAAAATAAAGAGTAGGGCAGGAGGAAACCATTACTGATTTATTTTAGTTAAGATATCTCCTTTTGATGAAGATCCACAAGAGCAGTGGTTCTCAACCTTCCTAATGCTGCAACCTTTTAATACAGTTCCTCATGCTGTGGTAACCCCCAACCATAAAATTATTTTCATTGACACTTCATAACTATAATTTCGGTAGTTCTGAATCATAATGTAAACATCTGTGTTTTCCAATGCTCTTAGATGACCCGTGTGAAAGGGGCAGTCACCTTACAAGGATTCATGACCTACATGTTGAGAACCACTTGCACAAGGGTAAGAGACAGTCTGTACATATTTTAAATTGGTGGCATTACATTCATTAACACAGATTTTAAAGAAAAACATAACAGAAGACACTGTTACAAACTAGGCAGGTAAAACAAGGCCTAGTCTCATGGAACCACAAGAACACTTATCACCATCATTTAGGCTGGCATTTCTGCATAGCTGGAAGATTCTGGTACATGGCTGCATCACCCAAATGAGCTTAGTGGTCAGAAGTAGACAAGCTCTGTTCCCTGTATTTACCTTCTACTCATGAATGCAAAATATACGTCAGTAGAACACAATGAAGAAAGTTTATCAAACTGCTATACTTAACATTATCCATTTTCTAACCTGAAATAAAGATATAAAGTCAAGTACACAAGAGGATAAATTGATATATTTAAAGTGCAGGAAGTTGGAAATGGGGTGAAGCTAACACTTAGGTATCAACTTACCACCTATCTCAGGAAATCTAGTTTCATTAGAGGATAAACATGGATGATTCTATTAAATTATATCCATATGGTACTCCAGTGATACAATCTGTTAGTGAGTTGTGCTTATATATAAAATATACACAAGTTGTATTTATGAATCAAAAAAGCCAATGTGACTTCTTTTTAAAGGATCCATGATTTAATTTGCCTAAGAAAATACCAAGAACTAGAGTCTAATTGTTCATGATAGACTATACCATGCTGTGATCATAAGTGATCTCCAAATGGCAGGAGTTAACAGAGAAGGTTTTCTATGCTGTTTTGATATTGAGCACTTGCATGAAGCATAAATCAGAAGCTTCCTTCTCAATCATTTCCACTCCTTCAACCTCATGAGACTGGAGTTCTTCCTTCAAAATGCAGGGAGAGAAGGAGGAAAATAAGGGAAGCTCCCCAGTGTCCTAAAGTGATATACATGTCAGTCTGCAGTTCTGCTCATGTTGTAGTGATGAGGTTCAAGGGTTAAAATGCTAATCCAGGAGGTAGGGACACACAGTCTCCTCCTTTATCCAGGAAGGAGCATGTTGCCACCCAAAAGTCAGACACAGAAGAGCATAGCATCACTCTTTGTGGACAGGCAAAGTTTTTCCAAGAAGTAAAATTAGAGTTTCTTTCAGGGATAGACTTAGTGGAAATGTCAGAGCCTGTATCATGTGAAAAGGTCGCAATAACCAGGATCTAAGAAGTAGTGGTGGCAGAGAGAAAGTAAGCTGAGTTTTACATAGTGGTTAAAAAGGCTGCCCTGTTAAATAGTAGGAGAAACATGGAAGAAATGTATACACAAGGAGCTGGTGCTGGATCATATTTTGAAAAGAAAAATAAGAGCAAAACCATATTTTGAAGGAGCAGCATTTGAGTCTGGGAAAAGTTAACTCAAAGTCACTCACTCTCCGAACTTATCCCATTAACCCAATTATCCACACAGTCACTAATCCTTAGTAATTATATTTTCTACCTAGATTGCAAATACACACACTCCTCTACAGACCAGTAAGACTGGTTTATAGGCTACTGCCAATTGAACATTTATGGTCATGCAGAATTCTTATATTGAAACAATAATTTCCAGAGTAGTGATATTTTGAATTCAGATGACATGCTTTGGGGAGGGTGGAATAATTAGATTATGAAAATGAGGGCTCTTATGATTGGATTATTGTCATTTTAAGAGGACAGAGAACTCAACTCCTCCATGGGTAAATACATATCAAGAAAATGATGGTTTATGAACTAGGAAATGAATTCATACCCAAGCAGGATGAGATATTGAGTTCCAGTTTCTTCCCCCAAATAAGCCTTTAGTGTTGCTAACCTCTCCCGTGGTCTTTGTTACTGTATCCTGAAGTGACTAAGACTCCTGTCATCTTGACAATGATCCTTTAGTAATGCCAGGCCTCTGATGTTACCATTCCAGTATAACTTGGGACAAGCGGTATCCCAGAAGGTTCTTTCATGACTGTGCCTACTTCTCACTCACAGAGAACCAACAATATACCATACAGAATCATCCACTTATTTACATGTGGGGCTTTCTTTAATGTAAAACCCTCTTGTAGTGATGATAAACTACTATATCTAGAACACATTATAAACTTTTCAATTCACAGTCCCAGAGGTTTAGATGTCCAAGAGTGAAGGTTTCTGAGGACCTACCTGCATGTCCCATAACCCAGAAAGTCAGTTAAGCCTATGTGACAGAGGAGGTGTGGGAGAGCGCAAAGAGCGCAAGTTACAGCCAAGAACTCTCACAGACAGTTTACTCCATGGAGAAACATGTCCTTCGTGTAGGAGGAGTGTTTTTTGCATTCCCAACTGGGAATTTAACACAATCAAATTTTAACAGTGAGCTTTGGTTCTTTCAAAGCATTGTGCCTTTCTACTCTTTCAAGCTCAGAAATGCCCTGTTTTGTAGCGTCTCCTTGCAAAACAGCCTTAACCTGAACACTTACATAGCTAATAATTCGCTCCTCTGTGCTTTTAAATACTTGGTTTTCATTAGCTTCTTTTAGTCTGCATTTGTTCTTGTCCTAACATTTTCTGTCCATATTATGAAGGCTCCAAAGAGAACATGGATGTGTCTTCTCCACTGTGAAATTATCATTAATCATTATTATTAGTGATAATACAGACATTTGTAAAAGACGAATAAAGCAGAATTTTTTAATTGGATTTGATACCTACTGAGTCATTCTTCTGATGCAGACATTACACTAAATAAATGAATATAGTCTCACATTTAAGGTTGATCAAAGGCTCTTATGGAAGATATTATTCTCTGTATTTCATAGGTATGATGAATGAGGAATCAAGTATTTTATACAGTGTCATACAATTATCAAGTAGCAGGATCACAGCTGGAAACTATGTATGGAAAAGTAGAACCATTATGCTAAAGCCATTTTGTGATTAAAAAAAAAAGTAAGCTCTGAGGTTTGGATCAGAGACAAAGGCACCAACACCAGGAAATTAAGAGAAAATCGGTGCTGGAGGAATGATGGAGCAGGAACAAGAGGATTCGCATGAATTCAGCTGCTTGACTTTGGTGAAGTAGACAAAGGCTTAATGTGTGTTTGTAGGAGTAGTTACTAAGTATATGTTTTTAAATAGAAACTATATTAACTATGTGCTATCTCTGGCTAGAGTCATACTTTTGACATCTTGAAAGCATATGAATATATCATTATGAGAGAGATAAATGTTAAGCAAGAAACAAATCATCATGGGGAATTAAAAAATATCCCAGGGCATAAGGAAACAACATGAATGCGTAAGTAAAGCGCACATCCATGCAGCCCCTGTGTTCTTTACTGTTTACCCAGTTAGCCACTTTTGTTTAGCAGGAAAGTATCTCTGCCGATAACTAACGCAGTTATTAAAGTCAGCCAGAGACTCCCTACTCTATGGTTTAGGTTGCAAAGGAATTAACTTGAAGGCAGGAAGTGGGAAAGGAAAGGGGAAGTTGAAGTGTGGCATGGAGAGGGGTGAGAGGATGGAAGGGGAAGGAAAGGAGAGGGAAGGGAAGGGACATGGAAAGGGGAGGAAGAGAAGGGAAAAGAAGAGGAGGGAAGGGAAAGGAAAGGAGTAAGGGAAAGACAAGGGAAGGGGAGGAGAGAGGGGAGGAAAGAAAGGAGAGGATGGAAAAAAGGGGAGAGGTAGGGAAGGAAGGAAAGTGGTGAGAAGGGGAAAGGGGAGGAAAGGAAAGACAAAGGAAGGGGAAAGAAAGACAAGGAAAGGGAGGGGAAGGGTAAGGAAAGAAAAAAGGTGTGGGGAGAACCCTGGCTGCTAAGGATTGCCAATTTAATTCTCTCTCTCTTTTTTCACGTCACTGACAGGAGCCTGATATAGCTCTCTCTTGAGAAGCTCTGCCAGAGTCTGACAAATACAGAGACAGATGTTTGCAGTCAACCATTGGACTGAGCCATGAGTCCCCAATGGAAGAGTTAGAGGAAGGACTGAAGGAGCCGAAGGAGGGGTTTGCAATCCCATAAGATGAACAACATCAACCAACCAGACACCCCAGAGCTTCAGGAACCAACCAAAGAGTACACATGGAGGGACCCATGGCTCCAGTCATAAATATACCCAATTTAATTCTTTTGTGCTAACCTTTTTCTTGACTCCCAGATAACACTCATTGACGACAGAAGAAGGATCATTACAAATATGGGCCCTTTAAAGGGCCTGCACCATTGCAGCACACTCAGATGCAGTACCCAATGGACAAGAAAGAACAACGTAGAAGGGACTTGCAAAGGGAAAGAACAAAGCCCAAACTTGCCATGCTGATTTGCATTGCAAAATGATATCTTTTAAAATCAGTTTAGGATAAACGAGTCTAAAATGCCTCTCACTTCTGCTGAAGTGGACCAGGAATACTGGAGAGCAAAATCACAAGTGTTTTTTAAGGGGCCACCTCCTAGAAGGGTAGTCCTTGAACTAGAGAGTGAAAAACTAATTTCTTACATCTGACTTGTACTTGGCTGGTGATTATAAAACACTATTCAGCATTCCTATGATGCTATTTAAAATGCATCTTCCTTGAGCCAGTCCTGAGACTGAGTTTCAGTGGATTGGCAATAAGCCTGAGAATCTGCACTTGTTGCTGTTGTTGTTGTTGTTGTTGTTGTTGTTGGTGGTGGTGGTGGTGGTGGTGGTGGTGGTGGTGGTGGTGGTGGTGATGGTGGTGGTGGTGGTGTAATTGCTATTCTTGGTTGTTGATTTGACTACAACTGGAAATAAAAAACCCAACTGGCTGGGTACACCTGTGAGGAATTTTTCTTAACTCAATCAATCACTCGAAGTAGGAAAATTGACCTTTAATCTGGGCCATACCTTCTGCTGGCAGCTGATATAGAGGACATGGAAAAGAAAGAAGTGTCAACTCTTTCTGCTTGCTCTCCCTTTCATTGGCAAGTCCATTCCTTCACTAGCATTAAAGCTACATTTTCAGGGTCCCAGAATACTGGGACCAGCTGAGACATACAGCCTGGTGACTAAACAATTACTGGATTCTGAGACCTTTTTCTCCCCTAGAGCAGTGGTTCTGAACCTTCCTAACACTCTAAGCTTTTAATACAGTCCATCATGATGTAGTGACTACCAACCATTAATTTCATTGCTACTTCATAACTGTGATATTGTTACTGCTATGAATCATAAGGTAAATATCTGATATGTAAAACATCTGATATGCAGCCCTTGTGAAAGGCTCCCATTAATCCCCAAATGGGGTCATGACCCATAGATTGAAAAGCATTGTGCTAAAGAATTCTAAAAGTGTGTGGATGCGCATGCATGTGTGTGTTATCTGCACATATATGTGTGTGCAAATGTGCACATGAATATGCCCCTGTAGAGTCAAAAGAAAGGATCAGTTAGTTTCTATTGCTATCTAGCTTGTTCCTTTGCAACAGAGTCTCCTCTTGAACGTGGAGCATTTCCCAATTAAGTTGGTTGGTCAGCACAAGCCTTGTCTCTCTTCACCATCCCTTCCCACCCATCCCCAAGTCCCATAATAGTCCTACAATTATACAAGGCTATGGCTGGATTTTTGTGAAGCATCTAGGGATCTGAATCTGGGTCCTCATCGTTGCTCAACAGAACTCTTACCTACAGAACCATCCTCAGTATGGAGAATTTGCATTTTTCTCAGCTATACTGATGTTGGAGGATCATTTGAAAGCCCAATGCTACACAGCACATAGCCAGTGTTCTTGTATTTCAATGTTCCAATTTCATATATATGATGGGTTTGAACACACATTAATGTGTTCAAAGTAGTAAAACATAAAATAAACACAAACACTGAAAGTTTGGCGCTTAAAACAGAAACCGAATCATGCATGCATGCGTTGATTCAGGTCAATTCTGTGAAGTTCCAGAAGGTAATAAGCCATATTCAAGTTTGACAGAAGTCATGCAAATTTGACTATTCTTGGAACTTTTCCTTAAGCATTCCTTAGTCTGTCCAGGAAAAAAAATAAAATAGAAAATCCACCTATAATATGAATTGGTTCTAGAGAAATGTTTTGATGTCTTTGACAACTTATGGCCAATCCACACAGAGTTTTATAGGAACATAAAGGATGGTCTTGATTAGAATGGGCCGAGGGGACGTAAACAGAATAGCTGGCACTAAAGGTCTACACACCTTGAGTGGAAACTGGATAAAGATTGGAACAAGAGGAAATAACAGTGCAGTGTGTGTAATAGCAACCCAGGATCGACCTGAAAGGCTCACATGTTACTAACATGTCATGTTAGAACCACTGCTCCTGCCAAATCTATGTCTTAGGTCCTAGAGAACAGACAGGAAGGGATATTCTGGGTGGAGACAATTTCAAATTCTGCAGGAACACTAAACACACAATTGCTGAAGGCTCTCCCAGAGAGTACTCAGGAGTCTGTAGGGATTCAATGATTGTATGCCACTAGAGATAGTTTAATAAGCATTCATTTGTAGATGATTTCTGAAATCGTAGAGAAACAAACAAACAAAAATAACAATAAACGGTGGAAGAAAAACTCAAATCCTAGGAGGCCAATTAAGAAAAAGTAGAACATTTGAGTACTGATACATGAAAACAAGTGCAGAAAGCAGGGTTCTTGTTATTCTTCACTATAAGGTTACCCCACCATTCATGTAACTAGAAAAAAAGATGGCAGATGGGATATTTAGTGAGTGTGATTAAGTTAGTCACAGGGATAGTACAGGAATTTAGAGAGCAGACAGGGGAGATCTGAGATGGGAGTTAATGAGGACAATGTAGACACTGTCAATTCCTTAAACTTTGGAGCTCTGTCACAGACCAGTGTCACAGACCTAAATTCAAGTCCCATCATTACCACCACCATTAATCAAAACTGAAACTGTTTAATGCCTGGAGTTCATCACGATGATATGAACTTGCTGAAATTCTACAAGAAGTCAAGGTATGTTGATCTTGAAAACAAGAAGACATTAACAGAAGAAAAGGCAAAAACATAGCTTATTTTGAGATGAACAATCATATAGAGTAGCTGTCATTACAGATAAGCACAAATATTCCAGAGTCTTCACCAAAGACTTTCTACGAAAGCCAAAGAATACATTAGTTTGTGAAGGGACATTACTTGGTTTACACAGCCACCCAGGAACCCTGGAACCCTGGTCTCTTCCCATCTAAAGATGTTTCCATCTACGAGATCTTAGTACTTTTAACATGTATCCTCTCCACTTGGCCAAGCAGAAAAGAAAAGTTCTTGGGTGATCATGTTAACCTTTCAGAAGATCAGTCTGAGAGTGAATGTCTTCCTCTCACTCCCCCCCCCACACACACACACACTGCATTGCTGGTGTTTAGTAGAGTGCCCTAAAGAAAGGGCAATGGGCTCCAGGAAGCTATAGTACAGGCTCACCTCCCAAGTGGCTACAGTGTATTCTTCAGATCCGGGGAAGTGTGCCAACTTCCTAAGGAAGCCAAGGACAGGAAACGGGGCAGTTTATTTCACTAAGTGATACATGCTAAAAGTAGGGCAGATAATTAAAAACAAAAGCATTGCTTAGCAAACAATGATACAAATCAGTGCTCAGGGAAAACACACACTCCTGCGTCTTTCTCCCAGGGTCAGCTGAAAGATGACGACAGTCTAATCCAAAAACTCCAGGACCCAAGGACCCAAGGGCTAAGTCAGTAAAATATGAAGGAAAGGCTCTCCTCTGCTGATGAAGGAAGAACAAGGAAGGAAAGAAAGGAGATGACACTAAGAGAAAGAGTGACATTTAGATAGATGACTCTTAAGTCTCTCTAAGATTTCACCATTCCTATTACTCACACTTGAAACTGTTCATTGAAATGATTCAAAATCTGGGTAAGCAGGTATTCTTAGGCCTAGAGTTCACATATACAAATGCACAGAGATCTAGGTGTGGACCTGCTCAGGATGCTCACGGGACTCCCCAAGACCTTGAAAACAATTCCACACCCTGGCTAGGGACAGCCTCGGACACCTAGGCTGTAGCTGTTACCATCACTGAAGCATAGGATTCTCTCCCTGCTTCTACCAATAATAATACCAACAAGATAGTACCGATGAAGACACTGTGTGCTGGGCGCTGTGCTCATATCCACAGATGTGCAGCAGCTCCATGAGGCAGACAATATTGTTATCTCTCCTTTTGCAGATGAGAAACTGACAGTCACAGTCAGCTTCCCAATTTCGAAGCACAGCTCAAACATAGTCGGCTTCCAGTTGAGTTTTTAGCAACTATCTGATACTAGTTTTGATGACTCCGCAATTCTTCTAGGTAGAAGCAGGGGACACGGGCTTAGGGAATTAACACAAAACAATTTACAAATGATATCTTGTGGTGAACATGACCATTTCCAAATGCTGACTTCTCTTTGTAATTGCCAAAGTTTACACAAAGTAGATGCATAGACCTCAGTCTATTCTTAGCTTCCTTCTTTCCTCTGATTCATTATAACTCAGAGCCCCCACCCCCACAGAATACTTATTCCCCTATTGTGAATAAAACAATCAGTTTGTTAACCTGGCAGAGGAGAGGGGATGGAAGAGAGAATCAACATCTGCATGCTAGCATTTAAAATCCACGCAGTAACAATGTTTTACATGAAATACCCTTGGGAACATTAGGATACTAAGAAACAAAGAGCACCCTGCCCACTCTGCACTCTGAGGTAGGATGAGACACAACAGGTATTCGGCACAGCCTGTAGGCTACAGTAAGCTACACCCGTGTACAACATCGACCTTGTGAATAGAGAGCTAAAAATACAGCGATTCAAAGTCAAGAGCTGAGCTACCTTTAATTTGTTCTCAGATATCAGCTCAGATGTCTCCCTGGCATATCAAAGCCAGGCTGATAATAAAAACAGTAACACTCCTTGATTTCAGAAATTACGTGTTCAACTAACTCTCTTGACTTCCTAGCCAAAAAATGAGCTGTTGGTTGTGTATAGCAAATATTAAAGGTGCTTTTGAAGCCTGTAATCAGTACTTTCGAGGAGGGCAACTTGTCTTCTCACAAGCTCCCTATGGACTGCCCTGGTCACTCTTCTATTGCTGTGAAGGAGACACAACAACCAAGGGCAACTTATAAAAATATATGTGTTTTGGGGGATTATACAGTCCCAGAGGGCTAGAGTCTTCGACCATTATGGTGGGAGCATGGCAGCAGGAAGGCAGCATGGTACTGGGGCAGTAGCTGAGGGCTTACATCCTTACCTGCAAGCACAAGGACGGAGACAGAAAGACAGACAGACAGAGAGAGAAGGAAGGGAGGGGAGGGAGGGAGGGAGGGAGGAGAGGGAGAGAGAGAGAGAGAGAGAGAGAGAGAGAGAGAGAGAAGAGAAAGAGAAGAGACAGAGAAACAGAGAAACAGAGAGACAGAGAGAGCTGGGAGTAGCCTGGGTTCTGAAACCTCAAAGCCCACCCACGGAGAGACACCTCTTCCAACCTGGCCATACTTCCTAATCCTTCTCAAAGAGTTCACCAATAATGATGACCAAGCATACAAAAATATGAGTCTAAGGGTGCCATTCCCATTCACAGAAGCACTTGGACTCTGGCCAATTTTCTCAGCCAATTTGAGTAAATACAACTACCCAGATGACCGACTTAAAATCAGTCCTTTTTTTTTTTTCCAGCAATACTTATCAAGTCTGTACTTCGATTAATCACTGCACGTGTGTTCTATGAAGGCAGACAACATCTATGAAAACCACACAAACCTGAACAGGAGGTGAAGGCTATGCAAAGAATCAGGCTGACAGCCCAGGAAAGAAAGGTTGACAGCGAGCGCATTCTATGAACTTAGGCCAAATGACTAACTTCTTCGAAACACTAGCTTTAGGTGTTGTTGTTTCTCACATAGCGAGACAAGAATTTAGCCCATCAACAAACAGTGTAGTTTATTTACAAACTAAACTTCCTATAAACTTTGACAAGCCTGTTGTTGCTGACTGATCCCAGGATATTCCCCCATTTGATACAAATCAGGCATTAGTGAATACTCTAGAAAGGTCTGGGATTTAAATTGCCTACTTAAACCTCTAGGCACAGGGAAGGTGGCCACTGTGATCAGTTTTCCTTTTTGGTGACTACTAATGAAGCCCATCCGTGTCAGCCATTGCCAAGGAGACCCAGAACCCAGCTGTGTAGTCTGCAAGCCTAAGGGACATATGTGGTTCAGGTTTGTGATGAAGTGTTCTGAGTTTGCATCACTGGTCAACCAATCCCTGAATGGAGGGGGGTGAGGGATGGGGGAGGGAGGGTGGAGAGACAGAGATAAAGACAGACAGACAGTCATCTCAGAAAGCCCTTCAATGTAAAAATGGCATGAAGACCTGACCCAGACAGTCTTAACTCTTCCAAAGCTTAAGGCAGTAAAGTTTGAAAACTGTCTAGAATTTCCTTTTAAGAAAGTCACCTTGTAACATCCAGTGTCCCTAGCGCTTTCATTCACTGAGTTTCCATCTTTAAACACTAATGGATACTTTCTCCATCTCTCTCTCTCTCTCTCTCTCTCTCTCTCTCTCTCTCTCTCTCTCTCTCTCTCTCTCTCTCTCTCTCTCTCTCTCTCTCTCTCCTAGCTCAGACAGTTCTGGAACTGGACAGCACTTTCGTGCAATAATATCAGCTAGCGTTTGAGATTCAGCCCTTTCACAGGAAATGGGAGGTTGAAGACAAAGGCACATTCAGAGAAGGTGCCAGCCAGCCTAAGCTCAGACTTTCTGGTAGCCTTTGACACCTACATGGTTCTCCTTTTAAAACCAGGCGCCGGCGCCGGCGCTGGGTCAGCACTTTCACTTGGCTCAAAGGACGGGCGCTGAGCGCCATCCTGCAATTTCTAAGGCGTCCGTGACTGACAGGAACAGAAGCGACTGCGCGACAGCCGGGAGCCAAGCAAGACTCCGAAGTCCCATCAAAGCAGCCTCAAATACGCGGTTCCCGGTTCCTAGCCACTCACAATGCCGTGGCCACGCAGAGTGTTCTTTTTTTTTCCACCCCCCAAACTCAGCTTTCCTTCTGGAATCTGTCCCCTTAGAATACAGAACAGGAACGCGGGCGGACTGTGTTCTGTTACTAGGGACTCGGTTGCAAAGGAGCAGCTGGGTGTACTAGCCACGCCCCTCTTGTGCTCCCCACGGGTGCTCACACCTACGCTCCCAAAGCAGTGAGGCAGGGGAATGCTGGGGGCTGGGCAGGGCGGAGCACAAAGGAAACCCGCCCCTGATTCCACCCCCAGCACAGATTGGCAGGGCTCGGAGGCGAGTCCTAGCCAATGGGCGCGTTCGGGGCGGGCCTGGAAAACGGCTGTTCAGGGGATTTAAGAGACGTCCGCGCGGCTGTAGGAAAGCCGAGTGGAGCCAGGACTTGCCAGGTGGAGCAGACGCCCAAGCCAGCGTAGACACGGAGCGCACCCTCACCGCTCTGGGTACCTCACCTCACTGCTTGTCTCCGGATAGATCTGAACCGCAGTCCCACGCGCCTCCAGGACCCACTCGCCACTGCCGCCTCCACAGCACCCATGGGGACCTGGAGACTTTAAAAGGAGTTTGGGGTTTCGGGCGCAGGGAAATCACGGGTACGGAAAAGCCGCTTTCTTTGCCTTAAAAATGGTTTTTCTTCGTCCGAGTGTGTGGATTGTGTGCTGGGTGAAAGAAAGGGGCTCTTTGGGTTGAAAGTAGACCTCTTCTCACACACACACACACACACACACACACACACACACACACACACACACACACACCACTAATACTCACCATGGGTTTCGCCTTGCCTCCCCTGTCTCTTTGTTAGGTTATTTTAGCAGCCTCGCCCTGGCGCAGTCCGATTGGCTCTATGAGAAGGCAAGCAAGGAGAGGGCAGAGTGTACCTGCCTGCGTGGGCAGGTGTGCCCCGGTGCTTGAGTGTACGTGCAAGTGTGCAGGCATACGTCCGGAATTATGTAGGAATTGGGGGTAGATGGTGCCAGTGTGTGGTCTCCAAGATGTTTCATTGTGGGTGTATGACATTAGCATTGTGGGTGTATGTACCAGCTTGTCAGTGTCTGGACTCCAAGTGTGCGAAATGTTGCTGATGTCAATTGAATGCCTGCAAACCAGTCTGTCATTGTGCAAGGCGCTGTAAGGGATGGGGTGTGACCCAGTCCAAAACGAGTAGGTGGGCTGCAGAGGATGGCGACCAGAATGAGCTCAGCTTGCTCTAGCTTCGGTCCTTGGGGCTTCTCTTGACACTCCTCTCTTCCTTCTGGGTAATCAGCTCCCACCCTGCCACAACCTGCGCTCTCTTCGCCCACTTGAACCTTACATGCTCTCTAGCCCGCCTGCGGTTTCTCCTCTGGAAGTTACGGGGCAGGGTTCCTGGGCAGAGTCAAAGGCTGGCTGAGCTGGTATAGTGTCTGCTCTGGCCCCTGAGACTGGTGCCTTCTTCTGTGTCCCCCCCCCCTTTTTTCCCCCAGGGAGTATCTGCAAAGTTGGCTGTTGCAGGCGACTTCAGTGCCGGTGATTAGACAAGCTGCAGGCACCTGGGGAACTGAACTCCTTGGGCAGGGGACACCAGGAGGGTCAGCCCGGACTCTGATGGTGTCTATCCTCTCTCCCTCGGCAGATCTCAGTTCCTGGCCCTGGCCTCGCCGCGTCATTGATGGGCAACCAACTGGATCGCATCACCCACCTCAACTACAGCGAGTTGCCCACTGGGGACCCATCTGGGATTGAGAAGGACGAGCTGCGAGTCGGGGTTGCCTACTTCTTCTCGGATGAGGAGGAGGACCTGGACGAACGCGGGCAGCCGGACAAGTTTGGTGTGAAGGGCCCTCCAGGTTGTAGCCCTTGCCCAGAGAGCCCCAGCCGCCACCATCACCACCTGCTGCACCAGCTCGTCCTCAACGAGACTCAGTTCTCCGCCTTCCGAGGCCAGGAATGCATCTTTTCCAAAGTGACCGGCGGCCCTCAGGGCGCCGACTTGAGTGTCTACGCGGTCACTGCGCTGCCCGCGATCTGCGAGCCGGGCGACCTGCTAGAGCTCTTGTGGCTACAGCCGGCGACCGAGCAGCCCGCGCCAGCCCCTCACTGGGCCGTCTACGTGGGCGGCGGGCAGATCATCCACCTGCACCAAGGCGAGATCCGCCAGGACAGCCTGTACCAGGCGGGCGCGGCCAACGTGGGCCGGGTGGTGAATAGCTGGTACCGCTACCGCCCGCTGGTGGCCGAGTTGGTGGTGCAGAACGCCTGTGGCCACCTGGGCCTCAAGAGCGAGGAGATCTGCTGGACGAACTCCGAGAGCTTCGCTGCCTGGTGCCGCTTTGGAAAGCGCGAGTTCAAGGCTGGAGGGGAGGTTCCCGCAGGAACGCAGCCTCCGCAACAGCAGTATTATCTCAAGGTGCATCTAGAGGAGAACAAAGTCCATACGGCTCGGTTCCACAGCCTGGAGGACCTCATCCGCGAGAAGCGTCGCATAGACGCCAGTGGCCGCCTTCGAGTGCTTCAGGAGCTTGAGGACTTTGTGGATGACAAGGAGTAGCCTCCGAGGGGCTGCCCGGCGCGCCAGTTCCCACGCCCGGAGCTCCCTTCCAGTCCCCGCAGTTCTGCACTCCACGCCCCCCTAACGCGCCCGCCCAGGACCAGCGGCTGGAAGCTTCAAGAACTAACCAACCCCCGCACTGGGCGAGCGCAGCTGCGCACCCCTAAGACAGCCCGGGTGTTGGTGACCGTGCCAGGGTAACCCAGCCTGCACCTCTCCCCTGGGTTGTGAAGGGAAAGAGGGAGTGAGCAAAAGGGGATCAAGGACATTACCTTTCCAGCGAGCCAAGGGTCAGTGACTCCTCAGCAGACAGGGCAAATATCCTTAGTCACAGGGAACCGTCACCACTATCCCCAGATGCGCACACACAGACCAGACGGAGGTGAGAATTAGTCTTTTGGGGACACAATTCAACTCCCGAGTGGAGAGTGGTGTGTCCTGGGATATCAGAATTCCCATGAAACCGAGCCTGTCTCTGCGTACTTGGGAGCGCTTCAGGGACTCCAGGTTACCCTGAGGCTGCCCAGCACTGTCCTGCAGCTCTCCAGCCCAGAGTCTCCTGACAAAGCATTCCAGGCTCCGGGCTGAGCTAGATAGGTTTGGCTTCCCGTTTGTACAACTGGAAGTAGATGCCATCCCCGGCTTGACCGACACTTGCCAGTAAGAAAGCCTTCTGGGTCCCGGGAGGAAAATGGCTGAAGCACCTCTTTGGGAGAGGAGGGCTTGCCGGCTCCGAAAAAGGAGCTAATTCACCTGGTGTGTGGGCACTTGAACTTAGCAAGGAGGAGGCTTTTTGCCCATGATTGCTTCCCTCCTCACTCACAGAGTCCTGTTTTCTGAGGGACTGAAGGAGAGGGAGGCAGGGAAGATCTACAACATTCCAGAAACCAGCATTAGGACAGCCTAGCCAGTGTCTTTAGTTTGGCTTTTCCTAACTAGAAGATCTTAGAAGGCGGGGGGAGGTGGAGATCGTTTGTAAAATGAAACAGCAGTTTTCCAACGATATCAACAAAGCCTACAGTGTCGACGCTTCTCTTGATCATTTTTAGCAACATGCTAATGAAATTTCAAATTGAAATTTTTATTTTCATGGCTTTAATCCATGATAGCTTAAATACCGGGGGCCATTAGGAGTGGAATTTAGCTAAGACCTTAGCTGACATTGCTTTCACTCTGGTTTTTCTCAACTCTTATGAGAATTCTGTTTGGGGGATATTATAGTTATTACTTTTTTTTTTTCCTGGCTTTACAAAGCAGGCCTGCAACGGTGGAGCTGTTCATTAGTGTGTATATTATACTGAATTTTTGTCAGTTCAAGGGTCTGCTGCTTTGGTGAAAATTGCAAGTTCCACGAGGGGTCTTTTCTTTATGCTGTATATCATTACCATTTCATCTTTGCATTCCCCTCCCCCTTGTCCTCACCTCTTGATTCCCCTTGAAAGGAATCTAGAGTTCACGGGATTCGGGGGCCCTCTTTTGTAGCTTGTCCTGCTATTTATTTCTGAGAACAGGGAAGCGCTCTTAGAAGCAGGACAGAATGTGTGTCTTTCAAAACGTGAAGGTTATGTGAAGCTCCTTCCTTTGGGCAAGAGTTTGTGGATTTTTCTCCAAGGGGTACAACCCCAGCCTAACTGATCGTTACTTGATTCTATGTGCTAGACGCATTTTAGAACGTATACATTCTCTCTTGAGGGAGTTCATCAGAAAATGGTGTTTAGCTAATGGTCGCAAGCAATTGAACACTATGGTTTAGTTGAACAGCAAACACTACGTCCAAAGCCACTCTCTTGGCATTTCAAAAATGATGCAATAAAAACTAATGGAAGTTAGCCGACAGGGAAATGCCATTTCAATGGTAAATAGTTTGTTTCTGTTTTCTGGGGATTTTTGTTGTTTTATTTCATTTCATCTTGTTTTCATGCTGGATTCATTCTCTGATCCTGAGTCAAAAGGTCAAATCAATGAAATATGAACTAAAGTATTTTTTCTGAAGCCAATCGAGTGATTTATTTTTTGAAACTGCTATGCTTTTCTTTCAGCACATACAACAGCAAAACTTTTGTAACAACTAAACTTAACCTTTGCATGTATGGAGAACTGAAAGTCATTTATTTCTCTAACTTAGTCTTTAGGCAAATGACAGATTGATTGACCATAAATCGAAATTCTTTCTGGTGTCTACACGCAACATATCCTTTCCTGTGTCCTATTACTGTATCTTGGCTCCCTGCTGAATTAAACACCATCCTAAGCACTGGTTCCAACAGGACTCCTTCTTGACATTGTGTCAATGAGTGGGCAAAAGAACTTATCAGTCTCCATCACACCCAAAACTGAATTATTCCTTTGATGGTACTTAAACCCTTTCTAAGAGGGCCACCCTCAGAGAGGAACGGTTTACAAACTTTATACTTGCTGAAAACTAATAGCAGTGAAAATCAGATTGGGATAGATTTGTTATTAGAGTGATCTGCCTAGGTCTTTGTGGACTTTTACAAATTCACAATAATAAAACATCGATAAGAAAAAAAATAATTGGAAAGGGTTTCTAAGGTCAAAGATCTCTTTGTACAGATCGCTTGAGTTTTATTGTGGGCTAATCCCATTTCTCTAGATTGCATTGGTTACAGGAATTAAGCCATGAGTTTTCTAACATTTGCAAAGGGACAATAAAGAAGCTTTAGTTTTTGTTGTCCTTGGGAGCTCTGTACTAACTCCCATGATGTGAAGAGGGTGAAGTTGACCTCTGTTCAGCCCTTACCAGGGTAGAGGCCACCTTTACCTTTTCTCCCCTGCTAAGAGGCATATCTGAAAAGCAAGCTAATACCTGGGAAAAAAAGACATTTAAAATGTAAATGAACTTACTGCATTAAACAAGCAAACAAACAAAATAAATAAAACAGATGAGAAAGGTGAGCTGGGCAAACGTTTGAAAAATAAAGCCCTCTGGTGCCATTCCTTTCCAAGTGTGCATTTTTCATTTGAAGAAGAAATCCTGTAGAAGTTGTATTTACTGCACCAAAACAAAACAAACAAAAAAATCAACCGTATCAATGAGCTAAATTAATAGGTATAAAATTTTCTTCAATATTTAACAATTTAAGTGACCTTTATGTCAGCATTTTCAAATGAAAAAGAATTATACACATTAATCTGTGTTTAGAAAATAGAATAGTTTGCCAGACACAGAATCAAATTTTGAGTTCATTGATGGTACATGATTGTATTCATCTTTTCCCCTTTCAGTGTCACGTGTCTTTGATGAACGCTTTTGTTCGAAAAAGGACATTTGTCAGAAAAAATGTTTTTTTGATATTTAAAAAATAATTAATTTCTTGAGTGCTCAATTTAGTTATCCTCATGATCTTCCAGTATCCTCTGGTAACTGCATCTGTTTTACTTCCAGCATCTCTAAGAATTAAAGGACCAAGTCACCTAATACACAAGGTAAAGTCAAACTGAAGTAAAGTTAGTAGTAGATTATACAGTAATAGTAAAGGCCCCTAATTTTTTCTAATCCACATGTATGTCCTCCAATCTCCCTGCTGCTGCTTTTTGCTTTTGCTGTTGGTGCTGAGCTAGGACTCGGGTCCTGTGCATGGTGGAGCTATGGGATCTTCATGGCTTCCCTTGAAGATATTGGTTTGTATTTGTGTGGAGAGACCATTTGCAGCATACACAAAAGGTACGCATGGAAAGCCACAGATTCCAGGTGCTTTGAAATAAGGAGTTTCAGTTAGATAATATTTCACCTAAAACCGAGTTCATTTTCACTGAACGGCTTTAGCTATTAGAAGAATGCTGGTATGTACCTGTCTACAATAACATTCATTTCCATATATACCTTTCTGCCACTAGCTAGACATTTCATTCACACACACACACACACACACACACACACACACACACACACGTTTTTTAAAGAGCAGATGGAAAGTGACTTAAGATTTTATAAATACAGGAGGCAGAATGCCCAGGGGTTAACGGTTAACTTAGTTCACCGGCAGTTGGGCACAACGTGCTGTGGCTAAAACCAAGCACAAACAAAATACGTGTACTGGCGTAGTTTTCTTGCATACACCTACCCACCACCCATGTGCCCCATATTTTTCTCTTTCTCTTTTTCTTTTCCTTTTGGCTTGTTTTTTTGAAGCAGGGTCTCACCGTGTGACCCTGGCTGGCCTGCAACTCTCAGTGCAGACCAGGATGTTGGTTTCAACCTCAAAATGCTCCTCTTGCCTACCCCACCTGAATGCTGCAATTAGAGAATGGCACCACAACCTCCAGTTTAGTTTCACTTTTTGAAAATGAAAAACAAACAAACAAATAAACAAACAAAAAAGCAAAACCAGAAGCAAAAGCAAGATTCAAAGGAAATGTGAAAAGGTCAGGAGGGACTGGAACAAATAAGGATGGGAATGAACTGCTGAGGTTATAAAATTTTCTGACCTGGTAAGCGTTTCAACAGGAGATACCTGGTCTCCAGTCTGACTGAAGACAGCAGAGAAAAGCTGACTCTGAGGCGCAACACTTTACTAATTTATGAGGTTCTCTGGCTTTTGAGGATGTGTGTTACCTCACTGGGTGTCCTAGTATAAGACTGCCAAGGTTTGAGTATGTTGGGATGAAGAAGGTCTTTTCTGCCCTTGCTGGGAGGATAAGATCTGTGCTTTAGGTGGCTGAACGTCCATGGGAGCAGGTCCCAGCTCTGGGTTTTCCTCCATTTCTCTAATGACTGAGGGTATGGAGCACATAGTAGGTATAAAAGGTATTTCAATCATATGGGTTTCAGTAATTCTTGATCACTCAGAAACTCAGAAAGTACTGGCCTGAGGTGTGAAGGAGACATAAGCTTCCATAGCTGAAATTGGCAGAGATGCCTTGGAGAGCTCCTGGGCTGCCTTCTTATAAGGATTAGGCCTTGGGGCTTCCCATTTAGGGTGTCTGGAATACAGAGTTTTGCCTCTAGAAACATCTATTAAGGGATCCAAGAAAATTAAAAGCTGTTCTCTTGTCTTTTGGTCAGAAGGGTGAAAGCAAACTAGTAATTCTGAATCTGGCCTCTCTCATATCCCTCTCCCTCTCTCACCTCACGGGGAGCTTTTCTTAGCATGAAATGACAAAATTATTCCTTCAGAGGAGGGTCATTATTGTAGCTTTTGCTACAATCATAAGAAGCAAAAATGTTTTTCATTAGTAGACAAAGAGGAGAATACACGCTTACCTCGCTAGGATAATTAGATTTGATGCCGTTTGGTCAGGGTGCATTTTTTTTTCAAATAAACATTACTCATTGGTACACAGTAAAATAATTGCTATGCTTGCTGGCTTTTATAATCCAATTATTTTTGTATGTGAACATAAGTTCTGAACTTAGTCTTATGTAAGTGGTAGGTACTTAGGAAATATTGTGTATGAATGGAGGCAGTGGAACCTCTGCGTACTGAGGCAAAACGTGTAAGCTGGAACCATCTTGAACTACACTTTAAAAATCCATCAAGGCATCAACCCGAAGTTCACACAAAACTGTAAGACGATATTTGGCTTATTAATTAATTAGCTTATTGTTTTCCTTCTAGTCACAATATGTCTGTGATAGCAACATAGGTATTAGTAATTGATTTGTGTTTCAGTGGGAAACATGAAATTATTTTATTGCTAGTATACGGATATTTGTGTTAACAAGTAAGTAATTATAAATTCAAAGATTTACCTTCTTGCCTATAATATTGAAGCGTGCTGGCTTATTCATTAAGTGTGAAGCCCAGTGTCTTCAGTTTTCAGCTTCTCCTAAACACTACACAAATCTGGGGGAGTCCCTGAAGATAATTTCATAACAGGTTGTCACTAACAGCGGTATACATGCTCTGTCCTTTGCTTCCCAGTGTAACATGCCTCTGGGGTTGGGAGTTCTGAGCCAAAGAAAGCACAAGTTTTGGGGCAGTGTTTTCAGATACAACTCACAAAACTATAGGTGTTTCAGTGAGATTAAAATTGCAGATAAATGGCAAACAGTTCTTTGAGGACATGTGCATTTTTTATATTGTAATGATAAATATAATCCAATATATGATATAGGATATATTCATATTAGAAGTTATATTTAGTGAAATTAGATGACACCTTACTGTAGACCCTGTGGTTTTGAGTTGTCAATTTAAGGCATTTACTTCATACCCACAGCATGACGGGTTCCATATTCCTTTTGTATCTTTTTGACCCAAACTGTGTTCATATTCAAGAACAAGCATTGCATGAGAAGCATCATGAGCACTAATTTATAGAACCTATAACTACTGAGGTAGTTGGATTCATTTTTGTGCAAGAGATGATTGACAAAGGTTTTCAAGCATCTTCATCTACCCTTTAATTTGATTGTACCTTATGGGATATGGCACTGACTTTTCTGGCTGTGGTGAGCATTTCCTACATACAGTGAGGGGTACTCTATGCCAGTAGCTTTATTTATACCTGCAATTTTCTCTGTTGGTCTCCACATGTTAGCCTTGTTGTTCCTATTGTTTCCTCGCTTGTCTCTACTCCATGGTCCCTCTTTCTAAACACTTGTGGCCATGGTGATCTTTCCACAGACAGTTTCATTGTTCACAAGATTTATCACCAAATACTTTAGTAAGACAATTACCATCCTCCACAGTGTGAATCTATCCATGTTCAGTTGCATGTCCTACAACTTTCAGACCCAAGCCGCCTACATTTGTAGAACATGTAGTTTTAATTCAGGCTTCCATGACTTTATTTTTTTTCAATCTTCCTGTCTCAATTCTAGAATCACAAACCCAAATTTATCCATCTTTCAAGGACCAAGACCTAGCCAAACCTACTGAGTGGTTTTGATCATTTTATTCTTGCAATTTCCATTGTACTTTCCTTAGAAAAGTCCCATACTCTTTGGTCTGGTATAAATGTCAGTTAAGTCTTTTCTCTCACACCTGTTTGTTCTATGGGGGACAAGGATATTATGTAACTTGTTCTTTCTTTTGCCCTTGCAAAGCCTAGCACCATCAAGTCTTCCTTAGTGGATGGTGGATGGAAAAACCTAACAATAGAAGAGATGGCTTCCCACTGTAGAAATATCCAAAAAGAAAAATTAGCATGAACTTATATGTGACAGTCTCTACATATTACTCAGTAGGAAGCTAACTTCTATTTAGGAAACGAGCTAGAATGATGAACATTTCATATTGCACTATATTACAAATGGTAACAGGCTAGCCGTATATAGTTTAAAAGCTTTCTGTCTTCAGCCCAGTAGGATATACATTTCTTCATGAATGGCCTTTATGAGTTTCATTAGTATGGAATTGCAGGTTCCTTCCCTTTTGGTAAGGAAACTTCTGCCTTGACGATACAACACAGCTGCAAATTTTATAGGCAACAAAGGATTGGCTTTCAAGATATGAACATGAGACAAGGAATTTTCCATGTGAGCTGCCTTAATAAAAGGAACCATGACTGCCCTAAGATGTTTCAGCCAGTATAAAAAAGTCTACAAAAATGCAAGTCCTTTTTCCTTTCGCAAAAGGAAATCTCTTTCAATCTTACCCCTCAGCCATTATATTCATAGCGCTTGTGAAAGAGAAAAGGGCTGCTTGCTTGGCATTTCCATGATGGGGGAAGAGTGAAAAAAAAATCATCTTCCTTTGATTGATATGTTTTGGACCTCCAGGCTGGTTGAGCAGCTAGAGTAATCTGAAATGAAGTTGAGTGCTCAAAATGTAACTAAATTAATGTCTTATGAAATATATATGCTTCTATATTTAATATTTTCCCCAGAATTCTTAGGACAGTTGCCCTGGAGTTTTCCAGGAAGTTATTATTCTCTTAGCAGCCCTAGGCACTTAATAGAATTTAATATGGTTTGGGTCATGCTATGGTTGTCAGTACCCAAGGAAAGCTATTTCATCTTGGGATTTTAAGCTGGATATCCTGCTGTATATAAGGTCAGGGGGGAGGGAGGAGGGAATCGAAATTCAAGAATGGCATATTTTAGAATAAAATACAAATACTAGTTTGAAGTTTGAAATCTAAAGAATCAGTGATACTGGTGAAGCATAGCTTTTTTCCCAAAGACCAATTTCCAAAGTAGACAGAGAAGATTTTTCAAAAAGCATCTTTACCATTTTCCTCTCAGAACTCTGTACGCTTGTATGCTTCTGCTTTGTCTGTGTAAAGTTTTATGAGACAGGATTGACAAAGGAGAACAGACTCTAGACAAGTTCCTCCATTCTTTATAGACCAACAAAACAAGTCATCAAAACCAAAGCTCTTCTGCCTCTACTACTTCCTAGAGCCTTTAAAGACTTCCCAAAACTTAGTAGGGGGGAAGAGGCTCCTGGACAGCATGAAAATCATACTCTAGTTGGTTCGGCTCAACCTCCCTACAGCCCTTTCTTTCTTTTTTGTTCTTTTTTCTTTTTCTCCATCTTTACTAAACTGGGTATTTCTTATTTACATTTCGAACGTTATTCCCTTTCCCACTTTCCAGGCAACATCCCCCTAACCCCTCTCCCTCCCCTTCTATGTGGGTGTTCCTCCCTCCCTCCCCCCATTACCCCTCCCCCCAACAATCTTATTCACTGGGGGTCCAGTCTTGGCAGGACCAAGGGCTTTCCCTTCCACTGGTGCCCCTACTAGGCTATTCATTGCTACCTATGAATTTGGAGCCCAGGGTCAGTCCATGTATAGTCTTTGGGTAGTGGCTGAGTCCCTGGAAGCTCTGGTTGGTTGGCATTGTTGTTCATATGGGGTCTCAAGCCCCGTCAGCTCTTCCAGTCCTTTCTATGATTCCTTCTACGGGGGTCCCGTTCTCAGTTTAGTGGTTTGTTGCTGGCATTCGCCTAGTATTTGCCGTATTCTGGCTGTGTCTCCCTATAACCCTTTCAACATCACTGACCTCTGAATGTCACCCTCAACATTTCACTACTGGGAACCATAAGCAGTGAATGTTACCTGACTCCCAAAATGTGTCACTGTGTCTCTCTGCATGACCGAGTTCACTTCTGAAGAATACTCTTCTCCCCTACATGGCCCTATTTCAAAATCACCTCTGTCCTGAGTCTTGGTAAGAGCCTCCCACCTCCCTTCCTGCATGCCCTGGCTGTTCTGTGAAGCTGTTCTTCCTTCTATTCTACTATCCAGCGACGAGAAATCAGAAAGCCCACTGAATCCTCCCACACTGAGTTCCAGGGCAGTTGACCTAAACTTTGAACATGCATTTCAGTCATATACTATTCCCATCTTCAGGCCCTAAGATCCATGAGAGAAAGTTTAAATTAGTAGCAACCTACGTTGCTTTTTGAGATAGTTTTACTCTAGAGGCAGGGATCTGGTCACTCATTTGACATTCAGCCAGTGCTGATATGATTCAATCCAGTTAATGCAAAAGTAACAAGTCTATTATTGCAACTGCAAAGGCTGTATTTATTACGAATTTCTTCATGAAGTTGTTATTTTCGAGGCAAGGTTATGTGCACCCTAGGCATTTCTCAAATTTACTGTGAACCTGAAGATGACCTTGAACTTCTGATCATCTTTCTTCTTTCTCCCAGTCGCTGGTATTAGATTATGTCACCATGACATCCAATTTATAAAATCCTGAGGCTTGAACCCCAGGCCTTTGTTTTCAGTCATGTGATTATGAAGTACAGTCCAAGTCGAAGAACCAAAAAATGTAAAGCAGGCCTCAAATCCAATCAAGAGGGCAGCTAGCCATCCCCATAACAGTCTTCCTCGATCACCCTACAGAGTACCTTCTAACACCATGAGGCAAAAGCAATGGTAATAGCCTTTCCTGATCCATAAAAGGGAATTCATTCCTAATACCATAAACATGCCCAGAACCTATGGCTGGGAACATCACAGACCCTAGGGAAGAAACTACTTGTATTGCTTATCTAAAGTACAATACAACATTGTCAAACTCCCTGGGAATTATTTCTTTCTATCCCGAGTGATTTTTTTCTCCTTCTAAGCAATAGACAGTGGTTAATACAGAGACACTTTACTATTCAAAATGATAAATATAAGCAAAAAGTTTGTGCTAAGCTGTCAACGGGACAGTGATATCAATCCTTCCCCATTCAAGACTGAGGGAACACTGAGCAAAGCCAGAGGAATACAAAAGCCAGAACCCGGAATAGTGGGAGGGATGTTGGACATTTCTGTTTAACACATGAACTCATGGCAATTTTGGTGATCCACACAAGATCTGTGCAGGATCAGATGGGTTAAAAATTCCAGCGTGAACGTGGTAGGTCCCCTAACCGAGGCTGCTATTGGCAACAGTTGATGGCTGCTGGTGTGGGAACAGTCAATTTCTTTTAACAGTGTGGAGACTGGTAGATTCATCATGCCCTTGTGCATGGCCCAATACCTATATGCATATGAATGGCACTCATTGGACTCTTTGATGTTCATTTATTAATTTAGAATGTGAGGTCTGGCCAAGGAGGCAGGAACATCATTAGTCTTAATCCACTACTGCCTAGAATATAGATAATTATCAAGGTATCATTATTTTTTAATTCTATAGGATCTAAGAAAAAAAGCATACATTAAAGGCATTGACTGGCTGGAAGATCTGAATGATGTTCCTAAAATAATCATACCTTTCTGATGGATTTTTAATAATTCTGGGGAATCGAAATACCTTATTCTCTTTACTTAAATATAATAGTCTACCATCTGTCATTACTATGTGAAAGTCTATTTGTAGGGTAAATTTGATCCTAAAATAGCTTAGAAGGAAGATTTATATGTGTAGAGGCAAAGCCCTTTTGCTGTTGAACTATCACAAATAACATGCTATTGAGCACATGATTTGCCAATTAGTTTAGCATGCACTGTAGACAGAATCTTTGATTAACAAGTAGATGGATCTATGAAGACGTAGTTCACTGGGTTGGGATAAGTCCCATAACAGAAAGATGTGCAACTATTGAGGTTTCAAGGAGTTTGCTGAGCCCAAAACAGTTATGAACTGCAAAAGGATCATCTCATTCAAGGAGAGACAAAAGGACACAGCCACAGGATGTAAACCGGTCAGATGCACCATACAGAAAGCCATTTAGCATCAAAATTCATTACCCAAAGTGTAATCATTTCTTAAGGTGGGATGGTTGCTAAGCCAGAACAAGCCACTATGAAAGTGATATTGTCTTCCAGTTTATAAAATCACATTAATTATGAAGACTGTTATACTTAATTTAAAATGGCCTCTGTTTAAAGAAAGAAGAAATCTGTGATATTTTATTTGTCCCATAAATTTAAAAAAAATGTATTAGACTTAAAAGAAACATAAATCTATTGTCCAAAGAAACTAAGTCGTTTCATATTTTGAAAGTTGCTTTTGACGTGATGCTTTGACTTCCTAAATGCCTTCACTGACTAGCGTAAATATCTCCACGAAATCTAGAACACTCTACAAACAAACAAAAAAAAAGTGCCTTCTTCTATGGAATTCCTATTTATCTTTTAAAAAGGAAAATTCTACAATCTGCGCAAAGATGGAAAACTGTGTCAAAAAAAGTACCAGGTATTAGACCACAGTTCCTTCTATATCACATCTATGTTAATGAAGTCCAATGGAAAACAGCTGACTTTATGCATTTATTTTAATAAGCCTGTGAAAACAGTCCATTTTCAGTGTAAAAACCCCTTGTCTTTTAAAAATGCTAGACAGAATATATTTTAATAAATTAAATTTGTCTGCCTGTCAAATCTGTCAAATTGACAAGAGCCCCCAAGGAAGACTGCTGATGTTGGAGCCCTATTTTTACTGTAGGATTATGTTTGGAATTTAATATGGGCTACTTAGTGGAAGAATCCATCTATCAGAGTAACTTTAAGCAGCAAATCTTAACATAATATTTTAAGTCCCCAAGCTTATAAGGCTGGAATGATTTTGTTTCCTTGGGAAACTCTCTCATTATCTACAAAGGTGTCTCCAATGTATGTGTTTATAATAAGGGACTAAATGGAGAAGACAAGTCCCCAGCACCAGGAAGGTAACTGTGGCCATGAACTTACAGATCCGAAAGTCAGGTCATCGGTTGTCATTGTCCCAGTGAACCTTCTATCAGCTGGGTCTTCCCATCATTATTGAACAAATGGGGGCACTGAGGCTTGGTAGAGGGTGAACACCAATCTCAAGAACACAGCCTAGAGCTAAATGGATGGTTCAGTCTGTAAAATGCTTGTCGTTCAAGTTTACGGAGCTGAATTTGAGCCCAAGCACATAGAAAGGCAGGTTCTGTGACCTGTGTTTATAATAAAAACACTGGGAAGATGGAAGACAAACTGTCCCTGAGGCTTGCTGACTAGCCAATCTCGCTCAGAACTTAGTGGGAGATCTCGTTTCAACAAACAAGGTGGATAGACTCCTGAGGAACAGCCTGAGAGGTTGGCCTCTGGCTTTCACACACAGAAACATGTGTGCACAACTGCACACTGACCACACACCAACAGTCACACATCTTTCAGGTAGTCCACCGTCACTTTAATGTTGATGTTCTAATCTGAAGTCACTGTCCTTTGTTTTATATCATTTCATAGCCCGATTAATAGCTCCTTTTTGTCTGGCAGAGCAAACATAGTTAATATTTTCAGTTAGCATATGAGAGCTTTTGCACACCTTTTCAGGTAGACTCTTGGTTAACAACAATGTTTTTCCTTTAATATTGAAATAGTGGACACTAAAGAAATGAGCACTATGTGCAATGCACATAAAATAAATAGTCGCAAGAGGCTTTTAATCCAGGCAAACATTGGATAGACCATGTAATAGATACATGAATCATCTAGATTGGGCTGTCAGTCTCCTAGAGTAAAATGTCCAAGTACAAATACATACGAGAGTTAAAATGGAATCTAGCTTCTATCTTGGGGTTGTTTTATGTTTCATCCTGAGCTTCAGAATCAGACATGTATCTATTGGATAACATTCAAGGCATCTGTGTCTGTCACAGTGGGACCAAGGTCTCAGTCAGCAGATTTCTTATGTATTGTTCAAAACATTAGGTTGTTTATCATGTCGGCAAAATGTCCTTCAAAAATAAGTGGAACGGGGCCAATGAGATGACTTAGTGAGTAAAGGGGCTTGAGATTTAGCACTGGATTCTTCATCAGAAAAAGAAAAATCACCCAGAGGATTGTCCTCTGATTTCTCCAACTGTACCATGGCACGCATACCCCATCCATACACAATAAGTTCATTTTTAAAAGACTTTTTAAAAATGTAAAGAGAAAAATATATCTGCACATTGTGTTTATAAATTCTTACAAAACGTATTTTAAAAGATTATAAACTGTATTATGTAGTTTCAGTTAATTTTGATATCCAGGAATAGCTATACCCGAAGTGGTAGGATAAGATCTTAACACACAAAATCTGTAGCCTTCCTACATACCAACGAAAACCAAACTGAGAGATCAAGGAAACCACTCCTTTTTAAAATAGCCATAAACAAGTATAAAATACATGAGAATAAACCCAACCAATGAAATAAAAGGCGTCTACTGCTATGAAAGCTTTAAAACACCGATGAAAGAAATTAAAGACACCCGAAGATGGAAAGAGTCCCTATGGCTATGCTCACGAATTAGAAAAATTAATATTGTGAATATGTTTATGCTACCAAAAATAACCTCAGAGTCAATGAAAGCTCAATAAAAATTCAAATGTCATTTTTTGCAGACATAAAAACAAATGATTCAAACATTCGTTTAGGGGCACAAAGACCAAAAAGAGTCAAAGGAATCCTGAGGAAAAGGAATGCTGTGAGATGTATCACCATTCCTGATTTTAAACTGTGCTACAGAGTAACAGTAATAATAATAATAAAAAAGCATGGTTCCTACAGAAAACAGACACATAAATCAATGGAATGGAATAGCGAATTCACATAGAACTCCATACAAATATAGCTATTTGATCTTTGACAAACATGCCAAAAATATGCATTAGAGAAAAAATAGTTTCTTCAACAAATGATTCTGGGAAACCTGGATTTTACCATACAGAAAAGTGAAGCTCGATTCTTAAATCTCATACCTCAAAATATTCAACTTCAGTAAAGACCTCAACATAACCCATGATACTACAAAATGGCTAGAGAAAATGAGGAAGCATACTTCAACTTGTAGGAACAGGTAAGGATTTTTTGAATAGGACTCCAATAACACAGGAAATAAGAATATCAATTGGGGAATGGGATCTCATAAAATGGAAAATTATCTATATGGCAAAGGAAACTGTCAATCAAGGGAGCCCACAGAATGGGAAAAAAAGCTTTGCTTTCTAAATAGTGCTTGAGGGAGGCGTGTTAGTGAGTGCCTTTACACGTAGAACTTAAGGGGTAGAGGCAGGCAGATCCTTCTGAGATCAAGGCAAGCAAGAGCTAAATAATAAGACATTAACATCTGTCCTGAATGTGAAGAAAGGCAATCTTTTTCATGCTATTACTAGGGAAATAAGCTACGGCAGCCATTTTGTAAATTTAAGCCTGGAGGTTTTCAAACAAACTGGAAATAGAATCATCATAGGGCTCCACTAAGCCACACTTAAGCATATTCCCAAAGGACTTTACATCCTCCATTCACAAGCATCTGTGTTCATCGATGCTCTCTACCCACAAAAGCTAGGAAATGGTATCAACCTAAGTGTATACCAATTGATGGATAGATAAGGAAAAGATGATAGGTATACACAAAAAATATTAATCAGCTGTAAGTGAAATCACGAAATTTGTATGCAAATGAATGGAAATGAAGAAAATTATATGTAGGATACCCAGGCTCAGAAAAACAAATGTTGCATATTCTCTCATATAGTTGGCTCATACAGTTAAATTATATGTTTTGTGTGTTTATCCAGGAAGTGAGTAATGGGCCAATGGGCAGAGAGATGCATTTAGGGAAGTGATACAGTAGATTAAACATGAGATGAAAATACAGAAGAGGAGATACTGGGAGCAGGTAATGAAGGGATGGCGGCGGAGAAATGAGGGATCCAGAAAAGAGTTAACCAAAATGAAGTATTCGTATAGAAGTGGCATGGGGATCTGCACTCTTAAAACCCATGTGAAACTATAGTAAAAGGAAAAATAAAAGACGTGACAGAATTAACAAAGAGCATACTGTAAACTAAAGGATTAAGCGGGTATGGGAAACAAAGAGATGGAACTTAGGTATAGAAGTGGATTAACCAAAACTAGAGATGTTTGAAGAAGCCATGTGATATTTCACTAGTTCTTAAGCAACTAAGGCATAATGCAAAAATTAGAAAGAAGTTTAAACAACTGCATGGGTGAGGAATGCCCAGAAGACATGAGTTATTAAATGAAAGTCTCAATGCCAAGTACAGGTTATCTCTCTATGAATTACAGGTCAAAAAGGCCTCAGAAGTATTCAACACAATGTAGGCTATTGTCAGCACCTCTACTTACCTGTGGGGAGCCAAGGGAGCCCTGAGTGAATGTATGAGCATATGATGTTTAGTAAATGAATGGTCATGTGATCAATCTCAGATGTATTTATTTATTTATTTATTTATTTATTTATTTATTTATTTATTTATTACAGCTGGATCCTGGGCAGATATGTCCCCACTATGATTTATTAGCCATAATCCACATTTCCTAGGGAAATTGTCTTTCTCTTCCTGATATCCCACGGTGTTGTTCTTTTTTTTTTTTCATCTTTATTAACTTGAGTATTTCTTATTTACATTTCGATTGCGATTCCCTTTCCCCGGTTTCTGGGCCAACATCCCCCTAACCCCTCCCCCCCCCTTCTGGATAGGTGTTCCCCTCCCTATCCTCCTCCCCATTACCACCTTCCCCCCAACAATTACATTCACTGGGGTTTCAATCTCAGTTTTAAATATTTATGTCTATATTTTTTGATTTGTGTCACTCACAACCTTAGTGGCAGAAACAAACCCTGAGTAATTGTTGACTACTGCTCCAAATTCAGAGAATAGAAAGCTGTGAATGCTCATCTATTTCAACATCACTTTCCAAGACTCAGGGACTATGGAGGAAGACAGGACAGAATGAATGTAAGAGCCACAGAACAAGAAAGGGTGCTATGAAATGCTGGCCTCTGGATGAGACATCTGTGTTATGCACATGAACTCACACCATCTCCAGTTACCCATACAGGACATTCCCAAGATAAGAAAGTTAGATTTTTCTATACAGATAGAGGAAGGACTCCTGGTGTCTCATGCTTATTTGAGGTAAAGGCAGCTGATAGATGCTAAGGGTAGAGGGAATCAATTTTCTTTGTTGACAGAAACAGCCATTGGTAGGCTGCTCATGCCTTGATGGATAACCGCCCACACATGTGTATATAGGTAGCACTAATTAAACATAGTTATTTTGAAAAGACAAGAAATTAGAAGGGAGATGGGAGAAATAGCAGGTGGAGGAACCTGAAGTATAGAAGTGGGTATGGAAATGACAAAGATATATGGCATATATTGAATTTTCAAAATTTAAGCTAGCAGTCAGTCTTGACATGAAGCTGTGTGCCTGAAAGACATCTTCATGTGCACAGTGGCCTGTCTAACTGAGCTAAGAGAGCAGTCCTGTGGGAGGCTGCAGTGAATCAATGTTTATCTATGACCAGTCTCTTAAAAGAACATCAGATGACTCAACATATGATATTTCCATATCTGAATGAGATTAGTTATTGCTTATGAACCACGGACTGACTAAAGAACAAAGAGATCTCAACAAATAAAACCAAGGCATTAAATCGTTGACAGACGAAAGAGTAGTATATAATGAACAAAGGATTTTGGAAACCAAGGCCACAAATCTAGTTCATTGCTCTTGGCATGTGGCGATGGATGAACTGCTGTCTCAAGAGTCCGTTCTTTTAGTTTTAAAGGGACATTATGAACCTGCATTGAGTGTTTGTAATGGTGGTTCTCAACTTGTGGGTCTTGACCCTCTAAGGGTTGAATGACCTTTTCACAGGGTCACCTAAGGCCATCAAAGCCACAGATATTTCCATCATGATTCATAACAGTAGGAAAATTACAGTTACAAAGTAGCAATGAAAATAATTTCATGACTAGGGTCATCACAACTTCAGAACTGTATTAAACCGTCAAGCATTAAGTTTGAGAAAGCGGGGCTGGGGAAGCTCAGTGGTAGAGCACCTAGGAAGCGCAAGGCCCTGGTTCGGTCCCAGCTCGAAAAAAGAACCAAAAAAAAAAAAAAAAAAAAAAAAAAAAGAAGTTTGAGAACTACTGATCTGTAAACTCTAGAGTGTTTTATATATAAAATGCATTCTGTGTGTTGTTTCCTGTTCATAACAGTGACTCCCAAGTACTTCAGGGTGTGAGCAGATATGTGGGGGTTGGGGTAGCATAGTAGAGGGGATGCTGGGAGGAAGCTAGTAAAGCAGTTGAGCACTGGGTAGTGTGAGTAGCACATCCTCAGTACAAGAAGCTTCCCATATGTGGCAGATTTTAGCCAATTCTTCCTCTCTTGGGTACTCTTAAGAGCCACCCCTTTTCTTTGATGAGATGACAAAGTAAGAGAGTTTTTTTTATAAACCAAGAGACAAACATTTGCCAGACATGATATCTACTGGCACCTTGATTGTGACTTTACCAGCTCCCAGGCATGTCTGTATGCTGTTTATAAACCATCCAGTTTATGCTGCTTTTTATAGCAGTCCAAACAAACCACAGCATTGATTTGCGAGTTGTCTAAACAAGTCCTCCATCGTGCCACAGTGGACTTCCTACTTTGCACTACAGTGCCTCATTTCTTTTCTATCAGATTGACTTAGATGAAGCATCCACTTAACATCCTGCTATTGAAAGAAACCAGCATGCACTAGGGGTCTTCCAGCCTGGAAGCACAGTGGCTTTGTAACTCACCCTGTTTTGTTATGCTGAAGAAAACTACTGACGACTCACAAGTGTCTATATTTCATAATATATTTGTATTTATACTAGGAGCCATTCTTTCTTTTCTTGGTATAATCTGTCTATCTGCTTTACCATTTTGAAGTAATATGCATTCATTATGAATATTAAATATGAAATTTCAAAAAAGAAAAAACTTATATATAGTTCTACTGCCCATAAAATCACTATTTATATATGTAGCCCTTTCTTTAATATTATTTCAAAGCCTGTCTTATTTTCTACTGTATTCATAAATACAATTTCATATTGTACATTTCATTTAATATACTGCCAGCATCGCTAATGTCAATACAAACTCCATGTAAACATGAATTTAGTGGTTGCAAATGATCGTACTAATGGATATCCCATGGTTTATTCAATAATTGTGTTCATTATCAAATATTTGCATAGTTTATACAGCTTAGTGTTGAAAAATGCTGCAGTAAATAGCTGGGTAAATATTTTTTTATTTTTAGTTACCTCATCAGAATATAATTCTGTATATGGATTTACTGTATAAAGAGATATAAAAGGCCTAAAAAATACATGATAGATAGATGATAGATATAAGTAGATATAGCTACAGATATACATAATATCTGTATATGTGTATATATGTGTGAGTATATATATATACATATATATACATATTTATATACACATATATGTGTGTGTTGCCATTTCTACCATCCTTCTCACCATAGGACTCCAGTTTGATGCTCTTGCTATGCATTCTTTGTGTTAGATCAGTCAATAAATGTTTTCTGCATGTATTATAAATATACACCACTAACATCATGCTATATACTACATATTGTTCTCCCCTCCTGTTGCTCCCAACTCTAGGTTGTTAAGAATCATTCATATCAGTCTATTAAGTTTTAAGACTACTGAAGGCTATGTGCCTGATTCTGTGCATATAACATGTAACTCTTCCCTTTTTTATTGAGTGGATTCTCATAGGCTGTGTCCAGTTGTGCTGTACAACACTCAGTGCTGTGATAAACTTCCCTGGACTTATTTCCCTCCTACTCTAGAACATAGGGAGCTATATAACAATGGCTCTTTTGTTTGAGTCTCTCCAGATTCCTGTTTTAGAAACTTAATTCCTCAGTTGCCAGTATTGGACCTAGAGGGAGGTGCCTGGGCAATGGAACCCTACTTCACAAGGGGTTAAAGCTTTTTTGTGAATTATGAGCAACTAGATGTTAGACAGATGATCAGGATCCCTAAATAGTAACAAGTTGTCTCTCACTTTGAGAGGCTGGATTAATTACCTTGAGTTGTAAAGGGAAGTCTTCCCTTATGTCTTCCTCAGTCTGTGTGAGCCCCTCTCCCAGTCTCTGCCATGAGTTGGAAAAAAAAAAAAAACTAATCAAAAGTGACCATCCAATCTTGGATTTCATAGCCTTGAGAAGCATGAGATAAAATTAATTCTGCTTTTAGTACATCATTTGGTATTAGACATTATGTAATAGCAGGAGAAACTATACTTAGATGTCCTGGAAGACAAAACATTGGATCACAGAACACACATGTATCTAAGTTGCCCAGTACTGCCTACTTTTCTTCTGGGCTGTGTTCTCAGCAGTCACACATGTAAGTCCTTGTATCCAGACATCCACCAACTCCTCATGCTTAAATATTTTTGCATTTCTGTAATCACTACTGAGTTTAAGCACACACTTAAATGCTTGTTAACAATCTGTATTTCTCCAATCTAATTTGCCCATTTATGTTGTTATCCTTTTAACTGACAAGGTTTTTTTTTCCCATCACTGGGGAAAAAGAAACTAACTGGTTTATATTTAAAGTATCAATGCTGTGTTTTCTATGTTAAAATCATATGGTTCTCTCTGAGTGAAGCCTCTAGTTTAATAGATTGATTCATGTATATGTAGGTTGGTTGAATTTATTATAAATTGATGTATCTTGATTTTTTTTATAAAGTTTACTAATGCCCATATAGTAACCCAGTGCCTAACAATCTTAGACATTTGGACCTCTGTTTGTTTTTTATTTCTAAATTTTACTAGTTGCAATTATGAGAGAGACAAATGCTTTCTTAGTAATTAAAATACTACTAGCAAAGCAGGACACATTATTCTCTTTGACAACTTGGGTAACAGCATACAATGGCAGGCGATCACAGTGATTGAGTCCAGAGGACAGTTTTTTATAAGCCTAACGTAGACCCTTTCACCCATTTCCTCACTGGCTGAATAATGAAGAGGGCGATCTTAAATGTCGTAGAAGACTGATCTTCTTTCCCCTGCCACTTCAGATTAGTTGTTTTGTTTTGCTTTGCTTTTCATGGATTTTTCTTTGCTCATGGGTTCCTTTTTACATTTACATCCAGCTTATTAACATTTTTCAGGCACATGAGCCTACAGGCAAACTTCTCTGTTAGTTATTTTCTATTCCAAATTTCTAGTAGAGAGCAGGTTAGCTAGGGGAAGAGTCCAGTGTTTTATGTTTATAGCAATGGAATCCAAGCTGACTCAAGATCGTTTGATTTTGAAAAGGCACCATCTGATTTTTATATCTTATGCAATCACTTTTTAAAGTTAAGATTCTTTGACCCTGAAAACTTCCTACACGTTCACGGCCAGTTGGGAAAATTAATTCTTTGCTTGTACAGAAAGCTAATTAGCCTCTGGTTGTCAGTCGTGCTAACTTGTATCAATGATGTAGTGAATTTTACCATATTATTATTATGGGATAGAATCTATGAACACTTTATTTGACCAAGTATCGCACTCAGAAAGGCCCTCTTTTAAACAAATTATTTCAGGCTTTCCACTAGGAGGTTTATATTTCCATTTGTTTGAATTAAATAAATAATTGATTCCAGCATAAGTCATAAGCCTATGTTTATGATTATGTCTTTTCATCTCAATAGACACCTTTCTCTGAAATACTGAACTGTTTCCTGTATCCTAGTCTATGTATATGGGCTTATTTTTATTTTATATTTGTACCATTGTCTACATACAGTTACTACCATCTCTGTCGGCGGCATAAATTACTAGCAACTTTCACTGTGGCTTTCATAGCGAATAGGACGGATCATCATTATTTCTTTTCTGTGTTTATTATTTTTCAATGAATATTCTCGCTGTGTCAGTGACTCGTCTTGTTTCTGCTGTGAAATATCTAACAAAGCAACTCAAGGAAGGAAAAGATTATGTTGGTTTACAATTGTAAGGATATGGTCCACCATGAGAGGGGCATGGACCAAGAGGCTGCTAGTCACACCTCACCCACTCACAAAGCAGAAAGAAATGAATGCTGCTGTTTCGTTTGCTTTCTCCTCTTTATTCAGTACTGGATCCCGTGCTTGGACGGGGGCACATTTAGGGTATACTTCCCACCACGATTCATCTAATCTAGATATTCCCACACAGATATGCTCAGAGGATCTGTTTCCATGGTGATTTTAAATCCCACAAAGTTGATGATCAAAATTAAGTAGCACACTTGCTTAATGTTTTCCTTTACTGTGCTGGCTATAATATGAAGTTCAAGATTAAGTAGAGGTGACGGTAACAAGAATCTATGAATTGTTTGTGATATCAAAGGAGTCACTTCTAAAATTTTAACACGAGTCTGAGTTTCTTCATAGCTATTCTAGTAGAAATTCTATATTAAGGGAGCTCTCTCTCTCTCTCTCTCTTTTTTTTTTTTTCAATAAATGTCAATCAGGGACTAAAATGTAAGGAAAGCCAGTACCAAATACCATTATGACACAATGCACCCAGTATACTTATGTCTTATTACTCAGTAACACTGTCCTCTGGACCATTTCAATAAAGCTAAGAAATATTCAGCTACTGTAGATAAAAGTTCTCAGGAGTATACCGCAAGCATTTACACACTGATGCAACCAAAGATACGTGAAAGACTCTTTAACGCAGTATTGTTAGACTTACTAGAAGGCTATGAGCAATAATTTGTATTCTACACAGTATAAATAATGCATTCCATGTTCAGTAGAGACACACACAATTGCTATGAAATTGATTTCATGTTCAATGATATAGATAAATAATATTAACATAATATTGAAAAAATAATACGTACATATTACTGTTTACCTTAAGAAAATGACTAAATTAATCTAAGGTGTTATGAGTATAAAGATAATAGCTACCTTTGATAGATTCTTAAAATACTCATTGAATGGTTTTATTTAAGCCAATTTAATGGGTGAATGTGAGGGATATGGAGAGGGCCTTGAAGCCATTAATAACATTCTATTTCTCAATCTGGGTGACTGTTATAGGATTGTGTTTGTCTCCGCTAAAATAAATATTCATACTTTTAAATGTTTAAGCTTATTGAATGAGCAAGTGAAGTGATGGCTGAAACGTGCTGTAAATTAAACTGAAAAGGAACCATCCTACTGTGAAATAGGGAGCTGGGTTTATTCTGTCATATTTTGTTTATTCCCTGTTCTGCTTCCAATGAGCGATGAGATTGGGTGGGGGGGGGCAGTCGCTTCCTTACTTTGAATTTCTGTTCCTAATTTCTCAAAAAATGAAGGATGAGCTAAACGATCCTTAATATACTCCTAAAATTCTGTAAAATCCGAACTTCCGCTGAAGTTGCTCGAGTTCCTTCTATTGATTGTTAGGGAAATCTGGCTTCTTTGTTCTTTAAACTCAAGCATTACCTTCCTGGGTTTCTTTCATCCTTTTTTGTGACTTCCTCTGTGATCCTTCAACACAAACAGCCTGTGGAAAATCAATAGTCACTCTTCTCCTTCTAAATTAAGTTCTTTATTTCTGGCACACACACACACACACACACACACACACACACACACAAACACAAACATATATCACAAACATATCGGGCTTTTGAGAATATTGGAATATTGTAGTCTGTGCATGGTACTAAAACCAAAAAATCTGGATAGATTATGAAGAACAGAAAATTATTTCTCATAATTCAAGAGTTATGAAACCCAAGATCAAGGTACCAGCAGTCTGCAAACCTAGTGAGAGTTTCTACACACAAGGTGGCCACCTACAAAGCCTACTCCCTCATGACTGACAGGAAGGGATTCTCTCCGAGAATTCTTCTAGAAAGAGTTCATAGGTCTTAATTATCTCACCAAAGGTCTTATGAATGAATCAAGGAGGAAGAGGCATAACATAAACATTTAAACTGTCTCTGATAGTTTCTTTGGCACAAACCTGTGCCCACAACTTTCTTTTTTGCACTTGCAAAATTAAAAAGTAGGCCATAGTGACTCTTTCTAAATGATCAACTACTTATATTAGAATACACACAGGGGACCATGAGACTGGTCAATGAGACCATCAGATCCTCTGCTGCTGGGTCTCAAGTTCAAGGACGGCAATGAAGATTTGGGGAAAACAGATAAAACAAATCTACCGCCTTTCACTTTAAGAACCTGTATTCCACTAATCACTGCCCCTTCCTGCAGAAGAGTCAGTTGCGAAGTTCAGCTGTCTGCATGTTTTCCACGAGCAGCATGGAAGCCTTCCTTGTAGCTGGGTTTGGTGATATGGCCAGGTTCTGACAGATAAAATGTGATCTGAAGTGATCTGCAACTCCCTGTGTTCCTGAGGAGATGGGGTATGGGAAGACTTTTTGTTCCCCTTTTCATAGCTTTTGGAATTGGGCTGAAAACGTGTGTAGTTTAAGACTGTGAATAAAGATAAGAACACTAGGAAGGTTGGAGGTCGAACTTCAGAGAGAGGTCTGCAGCCCACAGTTACCAGAGATGCATCCATCTATAAGGCAAAGTGAAGTCGCATGGATCACCATATCAACCGCTATTGCCTAGGTTCTAGACACAAGGCCATGAAAATGTATCCTACCTGATATATTCCTTCAGGTGCTTTTGGACCCAAACTCCATGAGTAAGAAGCATCTTTAATACAGGTACTGGACAAATGACTGTCCTCCTAACTAAAGCTTTTAAATGTACCTACATTTTTACTGTACCAACATTCCAAAGCTTCCCTTGTCTTCTTATTAACTCTGTACCATAGAGTCTACAGCCTTCTGGAAGCCCAACGCTATAAGAAAGAGGGGAGTGGGGCTGGAACAGTTTTCAGAGGAGCGACAAGAAGTATTTGGGAAAGAGGGCAGTTAAAAATGTACAAGTTAGCCATCTGAACTCATTAAAGTCATCTAATTAGCAAAATAAATAGCAGGATTCTTTGCCCTGAATAGTTTAAAGTGTTTTGAATTTCCTCTCTCAGAGAAACAGTAGATGAAGTAAATGATAAAGCCCAAGACAAAGAGAAGCAGAGAGTAAAATCTAGAAAAGACCAAGAGGATTATAAACAGTTTCCGCAATGCAGAATCAATTAGTCTTTGGGGCTGTGGAATTTACAAAATTGATCTGCATTAAGTCTAATAAATTCTCGAAGGACATAAGAATCTTCACTCACACATTTACCTTCTGCTATTATGACCACAGACGGAAAAGGACACAGAGGATATTCCACTCATTAAATCTGTTATTGATTTACCATTTGCTTTATGCTGCATATTCTTTCAATAGCTGGACGAACAACAACAACAAAATCGGCCGTCGGTATGATTCCATAAGAGAAAGAGAGTAAGTAAACCAAACATGTCATGTAGAGTTGAGAGGAGCTGAAGTGCTGCTAAGTGCAGTAATTAATACTGGAGCACCCGAAAGGAAATGTGAACCGGAAATGGGTGAGAAATGTGCTATTTTAGAATGGAAGACAAGTATGCCTTTATGACATTTAAACAGAGATGTGAACTAAGTGGGGGAGTAGTAGCAGACAGCTATAACACAGAGATGACCCCACCAAGTAGAGTAATCAGTGACTGCTAAGGCTCTTGGGATGAACTCTTTCAACTACAGATGGGATTCACATCAGGAGCACTACTGTCCTCCCATAGAGTATTACTGTAGCTACTATCCCCAGAGCTGCATGAAAACCCTGCCTATCCCTAAGAGTAAGCCAGGAAGAAAGCCAACTGCTGTGCTGTCTGTCTCTCGCAGTTTAGGCTCCCCCCTTTTAGCCCACAATCTGTATCCTTGGAGAGGATAAACTAGAGACAAGAGAGACCCACCTCAGTCTCATTTAAGTTACAAGAGCAGATCCCCAGCTGGAGAGTGAGATCACCTGAGAAGAGGTTAGATGAAGTAGTTTTTCCACATCAGTAAGCTGTTGAACTTAGCACAAATCTATATTTACTGTCGAAATGTTTTTGTAGAGTCTGCAGTAACCTGCCTTTTTCAGTCATGATAAATTTTGTTTAGTGTACTTTTAATTTGATGACTCTGGTTCATAATTCACTGGGCTCATTGATCTTGTTGTCTTATTGACCCAAGCACTATTTTAAAATACCCTCCAAATTTTTAGGTATCCTATAGATAACTTACTGAGTTTTTAACACGTTTTGGTGCAATTAAGATTTTATGTAGAAGAATTAAGCAATAGTCTAGGCTAAGGGTATAAAAATTAGAACCTAAACTCCCTGAACTGTCTAGATATCAATAAATTTCTTAATTGCAGCATAGCCATGCTTGTATTTTTATGTGTAATTGTCTGTGACACAGGGGTATAATGGAAAGCCACAAAGAATCATGGCATTTGGATTTAAAAGAAAAGTTAGACAATGGGAAAAATACCCTGACTGGAAAGATCATAAATTGATATCTTTGAACTGTTTACTTATTTAAATCTGTAACTACAGTATTTTGTAAATCTAGCTCATAGTTTTCATTTTAAGAAACCTTTAGAAAGTTTTATTTTCCCCTTTTATTAGAAAAGGTATTATTTGTATTGTATTCTCTGTTTTTGTTTGTTCGTTTGTTTATTTAAATCTGTCAGATGAACTTCACAAGAGTGACTTGTTCTGCAGCTGTTTATCCCAATGCTTTTTTCTTGGTGATCTTCTTAGTGTCAATTAGTAGCAAAATTTTTAACAATGTTACTCAAATTCTCCATGTACCTACTGATTATGTGTCCTATATTGAGAAAGGTCTTTTATTATGATGACGTCCCTTCTGTTCCTGCATCTACTTCTCTAGCATTTTCTTTTCTATGTCAGCAATAATCTTTCTCTTGGACAGTATTTCCACATTGATAATTTCAACAAGAAATTTTTACCCAAAGTTTGTTTATTGTAAACATTATTATATATAATATAACTTTTTCTATGTAATAAACATTTTATTAATTCTTTGAGTACTTTACACAATGCCTTTTGATCATATTCATCCCACACTCCTTCCCTCAAATGTTCAAAAGTCCATTGCTACCTCCATACTTCCCAATGTGTCTTCTTTTTAAAATTTAATAACATATTGAAACCAGCTTTTGTTATTCATATATTACTCTGTGTGGAACAATCCACTGGAGTGTGGTGGATCTACCAGAATCCATATATCCTTGAAGAAAACCGACTCTTCCTCCTTAAGAATCCATCTAATATCCATAGCCCCTCAGGCCCCTCAGTTATACAGCTGTCTATTAAAGCTCACTCTGAAAACATTGCATTTTAATAGAGGTTTTGTTCACCTCTATTTTAATGTCATTATCGATCTGCTCATGTTTTAAATTCACTTTCATATTTTTAAAAAACTATTATTGTTTTTTGTTCTTTGATCCTCTCTCTCTCTCTGTCTCTCTTTCTCTCTGTCTCTCTCTGTCTCTCTGTCTCTGTCTCTGTCTCTGTCTCTGTCTCTGTCTCTGTCTCTGTCTCTCTCTCTCTCTCTCTCTCTCTCTCTCTCTCTCCTCCTTTTGGTGATGGATCATTTTCAGTGTCTTCATTTTTCTGTTGAATTTCTCTGTTTTCCAGAGCTTGCTCTAGTGGCTAATGTCAGGATTTCATATAGAATCAACATAATCTCTTCCTGTCTGACTAATAAACATAAAACCACACACCGCTCCCATTCTTTACTAGGATCACAGATTTTTCCATTAAATTTACTGCAGAATCTGTAATACACCGTTACATTTGCATTGGGATATTCAACTCTTTTTAAGTAACTTAAAATAAAACCATTTACATTCCTCACGTATTTTCCATTCCACCCCTCCATTCCCACCCACAGATGACTAATTCCTCTGGCGGACTGACTTAGGACTCAGACCCTTCATAGGGAAAACGCCTGGAGGGTGGGGCTACTAGTGAGAGATTTTACCAAATCCATTTCACCTTCACTCCTGATGTGTATCTTTTATGTATTAGGCTTTAAAAACTTCAGCAATTTGTAATATGCTTCCCTTTTCTTCCTACTGTCATTGTCTCTAAGATTGTCACCAACTCGCCATTCATTTTCTAAACACAGTGTGTCTTTTATTCTACTCCAAGTTCCTTTTAAGACTTTTTTTTTTTAATTAATGATTTTCTGAACTTTGGGTACAATACACCTAGATATGGAGATGGTTTTCTTTGTGTTCATCTTGTGTGAATGTCGCAGACATTTCTGGGCTTTATAGTTTTTGATAATTGGAAACTATTCATTCATCAGATATTAATTGTTTACTTTCTATTTCCCGTTTTTGCTTCTGCTTCAATTATGTGCCTGTTTACCCATTAGTCCACTTAATTCTTATAGGTCATAGCATCAATTTATAGCTTTTCATTCTACTTTCCATTCTTTTGCTGGAATTATTTTTATCAGTTCTGTAGTTATAACTGCAATATTGACCTTTCTGTTTAATTTTGTTTGATATATATATATATATATATATATATACACACACAAACACACACACACACATCCAAATTAAATCTAGAATAGTGTTTTCTATTTCCACCTTCTTGTCTCCATAAACTCCCACCCTACACCTACATCGTTGATTGTCCCTGAACATTATTTACTGGTTGATGATAGGTTTTACAGATCTGGATTGTCTGGTCCCTAACCCCAAACTCCATGATCAGTAGCAGATGCTCACACACTCTCTGCTTGGCTTCTCAACTCTTCATGGGTCATTTCACTGTTGGGATTTTGAAGCCATGTCTATAGCAGCTTGATTTCTAGCTGCTGCTTCTCCTTCTCCTTCTCCTTCTCCTTCTCCTTCTCCTTCTCCTTCTCCTTCTCCTTCTCCTTCTCCTTCTCCTCCTCCTCCTTCTTCTTCTCCTTCTCCTTCCTTCTCCTTCTCCTTCTCCTTCTCCTTCTCCTCCTCCTCCTCCTCCTCCTGCTCCTCCTCCTCCTCCTCCTCCTTCTTCTTTTTAACATTTTCTCCTCAACTCTCAAAAGCCAGGATGATTTTAATCCAAATATCTGACTTCTCAAATGCTGCCACATGACACTCGAGTTGAATCCCCACATCTACGGAGATTGAGTCCAACACCCGTGGGAACATTATAAAAATGCAGTCATTTTTTCTGTGAGAATTTCTTTGTTCTTAGGCTGAATCCTGTTCCAGCACTTGCCTGAGATCACTAGCCAGAGTTGCCTCCTCTCTTCCCAGTTCATAATTTTCATCTTATAATTATCATGGGCCGATGCATTTGTTCAGTCCAACTATTCTGTGGTACAGGATTTAGAGAGTCAATATTGACGGCAGTTCTTAGAAGTAAAGTTTCCAAGCTCTTCTCAGTTCCTTAACATCTGAGGATGAGTCCATCCCACACGATGTTGGTGCAATTCACCAGGTAGTCCTAGATTTCCAGTTCAGACTCTGAGAGCTCCATGATAAACTGCAGTCTCAGGTAACTTCTGAATTTCTCCTATCATCCCAGGGTGGTAGAATAGACCAGACAACAACCATTCTTTTTAGAGCCTTAAAGAGAAAGTAGTTAGCATCAAGGCATGAGCTATAATGGAATTATAGCTGAGTTCTTTGTGTCATCTCTGCCAATAAGACGAAGCACTTACCAGTGTTGTACAGCAAACCAACAAATCATCTTGATAAAACCTTATTCAAATTAGCGGGACACAAAGCTCCCTATCAGCAAAACTTATCATGATTTTATACTGCTATTAAAATCTATTGAATTTATTTTCTAATTTCTCATATCTACCATTTCTGTAAGACTAGCTTGAATTCATGGTCGCCATATCAAATGAGATTAAATTCAATACAAGTTCAAGGCCAGACAGTGAAGTTTAGAGCTCTCTGCCCTGGAGTACCCTTTTTTGTAGAGTATGGTCCTTTAGAATGTGGTATTATTAATTTGAAACTGTATAAAAGTCAAAATAACTTGATCTGATTCCCTGCTTTGGCACTCTTACAATCATTTTATTTTAATCTTTTTGTTTTTATGGTTCACAAAATTATGTTTTAAGGCACATTGCTTTAGATTTACATTTGCTAATTGTTTTTATATCTAATGAATATGCAATTTAAACACTTTACAATAACTAAATCTGCTTATTGACTTCTATTCAGATCTTGACAGTGTTTCTCACATGTTAATATTATAAAACCTGATTTAAATAGCTCAGAACAATGTTTTGTCTTTACGTTTCCATATTCTGACTTTGAAATATTCTCTAAGGATGGTGCTGCTGGATAAAAATAATCAGACACATTTTGGCTGTCAATCTACGTGACTATTCAAGAGGTCCCACCTATTACTTTTAATTAGCCCAGAAAGTTTCATTTTGCCATCTTAACTTTTAGATTGTCATCTTCAGTAAACTCTTCCGATTAGCTTTTTGGATTTTCTTCTCCATCCATATTCAAACCTAAATATTCTTTATAAAGCCCATTGAGTTCTTAAGAGTGTAAGTAGATACCCTACTCCATGTTATCAACTGTGGCCATCACAAAGGTAACACTGGTCTAGTATAAGTTTTGTAATTTCTCTCTATCCCAGTGTACTGCCTGTCAGTCATTTTATTAAACTCTTAATTCCCACAGTGGGTGATACATAGACACATATTTAACAAATGCTTGCAGATAAATTTAATATCCTTCTAACAATAATGGCCAGCCTAGTTTACACTATCTGACAGAGTATATGTTTAACAATTTCTTATCTTTGTCTTGTTTCACTGATTCAAGTTAAACTTAGCAGATATTAATATGATCAGATATCCAGACTGATTTCTGTAATAAATGAGAACATTAATAAAGTATGGTAACTTTAACCAAAGAGGGGTGTTTGTGTGTGTGAGTGGGTTTGTATCTGACTGTGTGTCTGACTTTGTGTGTTTGTCTGTGTGTGTGTGTGTGTGTGTGTGTGTGTGTGTGTGTGTGTGTGTGTGAGAGAGAGAGAGATTTTAAAAGTAAGAGAAGTCACCTCTGAGGATTGTTATTCTATTTGCACTTCAAAAGTAGGCAATCTTCAGATAAATACCCAACTGCCACCTCTCCCCTAGGACAGTCAATACAATACTTCAGAAAGGCTATTACAGGTGCTGAAATGAGAAAGAAAAGATCCTTGGCTGGCTGGCTAACTTGCCATTTAATCTAACTCACTCACTATCTCTTCAAAATTCATTTTGATTTCTACAGAGAATTAACTCTTACAAAATGACCCACATTAAGTGGAAGCCACAGCAATATAAAAAGCACAGGGATATAAAAAAACACCTTTTACATCTTTTCCTTTAAAGACACCTCACATTTTGCTCAAAATTCAGATAGGGAGAAGGTAGGACGTTTTTGAAATTGCTAAGCCGTGTTTCACAAAATCCACTAATTCCTGAATGAGAAGAAAAGAATTTTACTTCCCCAGACAAAGGAGGATCCAAAGTTATTAGAAGAGAATAGTAATCACATAAAAAGTTTTCATCAAGCTTCAGAAGGCAGAGTCAGAGGAATTACATTTTGAAAGTGGTTAAAAAGAGCCAGTGCCTGGCTGGCGAAACCATAACAATTACATCAAAAAAAAAAAAAAAAGAAAAAAAAAAGAAGAAGAAGAAGAAGAAGAAGAAGAAGAAGAAGAAGAAGAAGAAGAAGAAGAAGAAGACCGCAGCATATCACATAAATAGCTTTTGATTGCTGTGCTTGTGAATCTTATATATTAGTTTTTGCATTGAAAAAACACTGAATTAACTTTGAATATAGTTAAGGGATGTTCAACTATTCCTCTTTAGCATGGAAGGAAGAAGAAAGATGTATGGGGGCAGATTGCCTGGCTGGAGCAGTCAGGGCTGGACGTGGCCGAACTGGGCACACATGTGGGGTGGGGTAGGTTATCTAAGTCTAAAAGGGACAAGAGAAAACTACAATATTTGAGTTAAAAAAATAGCAGATACAATCTGACAAGTTGAAGTTTGAATACTTTGACATTACCAAAGTTCCAAACCCTCTCAAATCCAAAATCTGAGTTTGGAGCTGGGGCTTAGTGGCTGGAGAGATTTGCAGGGAGCAAGAGTCAGGAATAGTCAGGGAGTGGCTGAGGGCAATTGCCTGAAATAGAATTTGTTTTCAAGCTGTTTTCCATGTTCCAGCCACAGCTTGAAGCATAGCTTTCAGAGCCAGGAGTGGGATGCATAAAGCTTCAGTAAATATTACCAAATCGTCCGCCAGACTGATCTCACCGATCTCTATTCCCACCGACAGAGAATCAGCACTGTTCGTCACTACCTTCCCTCCTGGCTTGAAGATAAATCCTTTAATGTGTATTTTATTTTAGTCCAAGGCCTGGGAAAGAAAAAAACATGATTCTTTGCTTTTAATTTGTTGTCAAGTTACTATTCCCAGTAAACATAAGTTTTATATCTTTATTTCTTATGAAGAATGTGTCGGTGTCTTTCAGATTCATTATGTTGCTGCCTTTGCATATTTTCAAAATTTCTGTAAATTCTTTCAGGAACAGCGATTAGCCTATTAAAATTATCTTTCTGAGTGGCTGTGTGTATTTTGAATCCTGGAATGGTACTTAGCATAGGAACAATGAAATCACCTCTTTCAGAATTTTCTTTCACTGACTATCTTGACAGTTTTCCCCGAACCCCATTTAAGAACTCACCTCAGATGTTTCCATCAGTTCTTCTATTTGTTTGTTTGTGGGTTTGGTTTGCTTTGTTTGTTTGTTTTTACTTAAATTATTTTGTTTCTGATAGTCAGGTACTTACCTATCTGGGTTTGGCAGGAGATATAGGTCTACACTGATCAAAGAGCCCAAGTACTTTAACTAGTTTAAGCTGAAAGGATTTTTTCACTGAGTTTAAGCTAAATTGTGGCTGAGTCAGCAAAAGGACCAAGGAGCCCATTTTGGGTGCTACATAATTGAGAACAAGCTATACCCATCCCCACTGTGGGTGCATTTTGAGGAATCCCTCCAGGGCTGTAACTGTTGTCTGTGGTGTAAATGTAGCCTGTAGCTGTCTTTTGTTTCTTTGTTGATTCTTGCTTCTACCCTTCTCCACCCTTTTTCTTCCACCTTTTCAACACTCTAACACTAGATAGGAGAGAAAAAAGGATAAAGAAAAAGGAAAAAGATTCCTGAATAACATCAGTGATGGTCATGAGAGGGTGATATTATTATTAGACTACTTCCTGTTGATTAGGGACATTGAGTTCCTAAGGGCAAGTTTTATCTTTGTCCTCAGGACATCAAATGTCTTCTTGTTATTTCTTCATTAAGCAGGACTACTCACCAAACAGTGACCAACAACAACCAACAATAACCAACCAACAACCAACCCTCAACCAATCCATCAACAACCCACCAATTCTCTTTTAATACTCTAAAACATCTCCAGATTTCCCAATGTCACAGAAACTATCTGTAGCTGGCAAAATCACACCCCTGATAGAGCACGAAGCAAATCACAGTCAGCTGCTGTGGACAGTCTGTAGCAGGTCCATATCCCATAAACTGGGATTAAAATGAAAACATATACTCATAGTATTCTGAGCTTAAAAAAAATTCCAAAATTGTCACTACAGTAGCCCCTTCCCCAAGACCCACCCTGACTACATAGTCATTATTTCACTGTCTGATCATAATTGTACCTATAAGACAAAACCCAAGTCTGGGGTTCTATATATGAGTACACTGTCGCTGTCTTCAGACACACCAGAAGAGGACATCAGATCTCTTTACAGATGTTTGTGAGCCACCACGTGGTTGCTGGGAATTGAACTCAGGACCTCTGGAAGAGTAGTCGGGTGCTCTTAACCGCTGAGCCATCTCTCCAGCCCAAGTCTGGGGTTCTAATAATAGCCGAAATTATACGATGCTTTAGTTTAAGTGTTTTTATAGGCACACAGCTAATTTAATTTTTATGATACTTTTTTAGATATGTAGGAATATCATTCCCACTTTACATATAAGAAAACTGGGAAACAAAGAGGCTAAGTAACTCCCTAATATCATAGGGCTGACAGGCGACAACTCGAAATTCTACCCAAATTGTGCGCCTCCGGTGTCTATGCTACATTGCGTAGCCTAGGGACTTAAGTGTCCTTTCTTTGTGACGAAAACCAGATGCCAATGTGAATGAGTCCATTCTCACAGTCCCTACAAGGTACAATTGTAGTTTTTCTAAAGTGCTACTCAATTTTTATCCAACAATCTTGCCTTCCTTATTGACTTTATAACATATTAATACCTTGTGCATTGACTAGGTATTCAATGGATATTGGTTGAATCAATAGCTTTAAGAGGAAATTTTTAGACCACCCCTTCAGGTCCATTGTCAGCTTTGCCTTGTTGGGATGTGATGTCCATGGCGGTGCAGGAATTACTCTCTGAATCTAGCTACTTTGTTCAGTATGGTTGTTCCCCGGTAGTTACCTCCTAAGGTCTTTCAAGGGTCTGTTTCACTCCCTAGTTAGTTCTGGTTAGGTTTAGGGGATAGAAGAGAGAGGGTCATTGTTTGGCACTGTTTATTGCCTCTGCTTCCCGGCCACGTGGTTCTGGATTAATTTTTCACCTGGAAGTCCAGCTGTGGTGAATGTTCCCTCTTGTTACTCCTCCTTCAACTATTATTTATGTTCTTTCACTTTCATTTCTAGAGTAAGCATGTCCCACTCTGCACAGCCTTTTCCCTAAACTTTCTACTTAATTCTACTGTAGTATCTCCAGAATAATCTTAAAAGCCCATTTCATAAACTCTCCTCCATTTAAATAGCTTTTGTCTGTCATGTGAGTCATTGACAGTGTGTAGTTTTGGCTATTATGTCAAGAAATAATCCAGATGTTTTCAGTATCAAAACTTCCTTTGCTCTTAATTCTTTGAGTTAGAACAATTTTGAAGTATAAAACACAATGTGTTGGATTTTTTTAAGTTGGGATAATAATTAAACCCAAAACTAATGCCAATGTTTCATTTTCCCAGTCGAGAAAATGAAATGGCTGTCTAGTTATTCCTGTGTCTTTTATACTTTCAGGCAAACATCTAGTCTTCTCATGTTGCTCTACATGTTTCTTATTGTTTCTGGGTATTTCAGAGTTTCCACAGATTAGTTTGTTGTTGTTTGATACATTATAGTTTACTTCTCTTCCCTGCAACATTTTTATTCTTCTCTTATATAATGCATTCTAACCCACAGTTTCTCCTTCATATACTCCTCCCACCCTCCACTCCTACCTCCCAATATCTGCCCTCTGCCCCAGATTCACTCCTCTTTCCTCCTTCATTTCCCTTCAGAAAACAGCAGAACTCCCAGGGATATCATACAAGATACATTAGACTAGGCACCAACTAGTCTATATCAGGACTGAAAGGTGCAATCCTGTAACTTTTACCTGGTCATATCTAAGAGCTAGATAAACAGTTCAATGTTTCAAAATCAATCTATATTACTAAAATTTATATATTTATTTTAGAAGGTCTTGATAATTAGATATAATGTGTATTTATCATATATGAGTGAATTATCTAATATTTGTCAAACTAATAGGCAAGTTGGGACATGCCAAATGTAGGAACAAAGGGCTTTTATAGTAATAATAATTGCAGTCACCAGAATAAGCATACTCAGACTAATCACCCATGCTTTCATTTTATAGATTTTAGAAAACTAAGTGCTTATAGCAAATTGGTTAAAACCGCACTGGCCAAGAGGAATGGTACAGGATTGTGATTGGTCATTTGCCACTCATGTCTTATATTCTAGGTAGCAATAGTAATAAACAGGGATAGGGAATTCTTAAGTTACTTACTATTTTCACAGCCTCAGGATGTATACAAAGAACTAAACTTAAGTGGTTAAAGGATAAATCAATCGAATAATGAGAAAGCAGGAGCCGAATGACCACTGTCCTACCTACAGAGGCTTGATAGAAATTTCTGAAGCCTTTTTTTTCCTTTTTCTACATTTGAGCTCGTGTAGCTTGACCTACTCCCAGTTTTATTGGAAATGACTCTAATGAATCAACAGTGATATGTAGTTAGTTTTTTACTTCTTTTATTTATTTTTTTTTGTAGTACTGAAGAAATGTTCTTATTCTCACAATGTGCTACTCATTATTGGGAAGGGTTGTTAATTTTACTCATTAATCTGAAATGGGAAATTAATGCTATTAAGTGATTTCTCAGTCACCTTTGAAATGAATAAAATATGATAAAAATAACACTACTAACTTTACATACGATTTTTATAATACAACCCATACTATATGTGGTGGTTTAAAAAAGAGTGACCCAGATAGACTCATGTGTTTGAATGCATGGCCCATGGGGAATGGCACTATTAGAAGGCATGGCCTTGTTGGAGGAAGTGTGTCACTGTGGGGGCGGGCTTTGAGCTCTTCTATGCTCAAGCTTTGCTCAGCGTGGGGTTTCAGTCTCCTCCTGGCTGCCGAGGATCAAGATGTAGAACTTTTAGCTCCTTCTCCAGCACCGTGTCAGCCTGGATGCTTCCATGATTCCTGCCGTGATGATAATGGACTAAACCTCTGAAACTGTAGGCCAGCCCCAATTATATATTGTCCTTTATAAGAGTTGTCTCGGTCATGGTGTCTCTTCACAGCAACAGGAAATCTAAGATACTATACTAATCCTTAAATGTGATTTTGTGTCTTTTTTTCTTTTTGTTTGTTTCTTTTTCCTGTTTATTTTCAAAAGTACAGATGAATTATGGCTTCATTGTTCTGTACTTGTCATGTTCGGGGGAAGTTAATGTGTGGGTCTTTGTAGCTTTTCTGTGGCTAGTAATAATTTCTTTAAAAAAAACTTTTTATTGATTCTTTGTGAATTTTGCATCATGTACCGCATTCCCTCTGAACTTCTCTCATCATATCCTGCCTCTGCCCTTGCAATCTCCAATCCAAAAGGAAACAAAAACTTAAAAAGTAATTAATTAATAAAAGAAATAAAAAAATATCTCACCGTGGAAGCTGTGGTGTGTCCCTATGTCGTACATTTGCAATGAGTCGTTTGTGTGATTTGAGGCCTCTACCTTCTGCTACACTATCAATACTGGATTCCCACTGGACTCCTCTCAGAAATCCTATTGCTGTCTGTGTCATTGAGATCCTGTAGCTTTGGATAATTTCAATAGCATAGGAACTGATGGAAGAGGAGTGAGACAGACTCCCGATAGGCAGACACATAGGAAGAAGGGCTATGACTAAATATTACACGTGGCCGATTTCTCAGATGGCTGGCTAATTCCTTGACCCCCTGACCTTAGACAAAAGCTTGGCAACTTAAAACAAAAATTTGACTGATTATTTTTTTTCTCCCAACAGTAGGACCAATCCCCCTGCTTATGAACCAACTAGCAAAGCTCAAGGCCAGTTCAGGATATGTTTGCACAACAGTTGTGAGCCAAACAACCATACTGTCTTAGTTCAACATGACCAACTGCAGATTAGGGAACGACCCTTTCAAGACTGTGAAAACATTAGCACTGAAGGAGAGATTAGATGTTTCAGACTCCTGTGTCTATCCTTTGCATAAGAGAGATGGCTTTTCTTTCTGTCTATGTCCTTGCTGAATTGTGTGTGTGTGTGTGTGTGTGTGTGTGTGTGTGTGTGTGTGTGTGTGTATGTCCCTCTGTGTATATGTGTTTGTATTCATGTGTAAAAATTCTCTCTGCTATGTTTGAGATTTCCCCCAGTGCTGTTACTCTTGAGAGTTTCTAGACATTTAACTCCTTAAGAAGCAGAGGAAATAAACCCAACCAAGACCCCTATACAGTCACAGAAGCATATTATGAAAATATGTAATACACAAAATTACCAGAACCTGGTGTCATTCAGCCACATAATTTCTCAATTTTTTTAATTTCATGTTTTATCCAGCTTTTTTATTTTTGTAATTTTGTAATACATTTGATCCTTTCTGTAAACACACACACACACACACACACACACACACACACACAAAGTGTTTGGATATTTTTGATTTCTACATATATTAATACCCCCATTGGTTACCTCAATAAAAATGTATTTTCAATCTATCCATTCTTCTCTTGGCTCATAAATTTCTTTGCTCCTTCTTGTTGTTGCCATTTCTCTTGCATTTTCTTAGTTTTTTATTGGTCCTACCCATAATAAAACTTTCCAAATTTTGTGCTTAATGAACTCAATTTGTTTTCATTTTGTGTGGCCTGTTTAGTAAGGAAACTATTCTGTATTATTCGTTTCATTTTAAATACAGTCTTTTTCATATTCTCTACTTTGTCTTGGAGTTTTCTTTATTTTTACTGTGTTTTTTAATAAGCATATTATTGTGTTTTGTTTCCATTTGCTTAAATGGAACTGTTTGGGTTTTACTATTAAGTAGTAGTATCTTTTCCTTTGTTGTTACTATAATTTTCATTTATGTCTAAGAATATACTACTGGGATAAAAGATAATAAGCAACATAGGTTCTTCTGGGGAGAGTTTATTAAGAATTTATTGGTCCAGAGTAATGGCTCTGCAATTAAAAGAGTTTATCCCTAGACATGCGTTTGATCCAAAGAACACAGATGGTGAAAGGAAAGAACCTACTTTTCAAGTTTTCCTTTGACCTTCATCTGCATGCCTCAGTAAATAAATGTAAATACAATTTTTATTTGCAACTTCCTAAGTTTTCATAGCTGATTACCTATAAATGTTGATGTTAAACCTTTTAACACTTTACAGGGAACCAAATTAAGAAAGATCTTTGATAAGCTTATTTATTTCTTTAATTTTTTTTAAAAAAAGAAAGAGTAAACAACTACTCTTACCTTCCTTTCTCCACCCCTAACCCTCACTGTGTAAGCACCTGCATGCCCTGACTGGCTAGAACAAGCTAGTGAAATTCACTTGACCACAGAATGACAGATGGCCATTTACAAGTTGTTCCTCTTGTCTGGAGAGGCCCCCTGTCTGTCTTCAAAGGAAAGAGTAGAAGAGGCCTCCTGCTGCTGCTCTGTTCAGGTACAATGGACCCTTCTGTGGACTTCAGTTAGATGAACAGTAAATTAGATGTGTGCTATCATCAGTATAGTCTGACCCAAATGTGAAATGTGATACTAATGTAATATCTGTTTATTTTTTAAAATCTAGGTATTTTCCAATTGCTTTTAATAGGAATTCATCCTTACTTTCATACAACTTTGGAAGATTTGGGAAAGGTATGTGATCATCTACTGGTTGGTACAGCTATAACAGAGCAGTGCAGTTGGCCAGCATCTATGATTGCACAAGTAGGAAGCGTAAGACAGGAAGTAGGGGTTAGAGAGTAAATTCTGAGCTTAATTTCATAAAAATAACACAATGGTAAAAATAAATAATGAATGATGAATGAATGAATGAATGAATGAATGAATGAAACATGAGCTACGCTTGCAAGCTTGTAGAATCATACTTTTGAACGAACCCAGGTGCCTTAATCTATGCTGTTTGGGTTACACTTCTCAATTCCAGGATAGCTCTATTTGCAGTACAGTTTGTTTTTGACAGCACCCAATGTCATTTCTCTGTATCCCGTTCAGTTTTCTATCTCTTCACTATACTGAGAACTTCACTGATGATGTCTGACCTCCCCGTGAATCTGGCTACACTTTCCTGAACAAATAATCAGGGCAACTGGCTAGGATCTCTATCATTTGGCAAGTAGGAGGTATCAGACAACATGGAAAAGGAAGGGACAGAGACAGAGGACAGAACAGCTAAGAGACATACAGCTAAGAGAAGTACAGTGACAGAAAATTCACAGGCTGGTCGAAACTTGGCAGCTAGGGTAGTCCAGTCAAAAGTTTGCAGACTTGTTCTAAGGCACACAAGGCCAAGCTAGCAGAACAGAAAAATGAGCATTTCCCTTTCAAAGCCAGTTAAAGAGCTCGAGTTCTTGATTAATTCTAGCTAATAACTTTGTGCTTTGGGAAGCTATCACCTTCTGGGTCCTACTTTTTCCATGTAGTTGATGATAATCATAGTTCTAAAGTTTCATTCTTTAATGTGTTCTAAAATCCTTTACTCTGTAACTGAAGAAAGATGCAGGTTGGAGAAAAGGCCAAAGTTGGTAAGAAAAAAATAAAAGTTGAATTACCATGACTGGACTCCAAATGAGAAAAAAAAAAAAAACTAACGTTGTTTAAGTAAATAAGAACAATGAAAGTTCCGTTCTCTATTGTAATCTTTATTGGGCCATTGTGCTACAAGTTTTCTCATTAACTAAGAAATTATATGCCTTAATAGTATCTTTTATAACTTTTCTCCTCTTCTATTCTCCATTTATTCTTGCAATTGCCCCTGTACTTTGTTGGATATTGATTAGATATATAAAGAAACACATTATTTTTGTATATAAATGCAGGTGTACAGCAGTCTCAGGGGAAAAGATCTAGCTTGCCATTACACTAAAGAATGTCTAGTGCTGTGGAGAATGAAGACTCAAATCACTGTGGACCCTGAACCAGAGCCTTGTATCAACCAAGAAATTCTACAGGGCTTTTCAGAAATGACACCTGATCGCTTCCAGTTGTATATATAAGCCATTCAGGCAGCTCTTTATGTAAACCTACATGTCTGTTAGCATTATGTTACATCCCTAACATGGATGATTTGAATGCCTGGGTAATCAATCATGAATCAAGCTCAGTAGTCTTGAAAAGTTTTCTTCCTTCCCCCATATTCCAGTGCAAAGGGGGAGGATGGTTTACCAAATTTTGGGTATACCTTCACCCCCACTACTTAGAACCAACCAAAAACATAATCAGGAGTCAGAGTGAAAATGTCAGTTCAGTTGCTGAACAAACTGAATGAAAGAATGTAGTACATGTCACAGTCTATTTTCATGGTTTGTTGTTTGTTTTTCCTGTGAGCTACTCCCCACTCCATCCCAATAGTTAAATTTACTCACTTAGCCCACACAACTGTCAGATAAACTAGGGTCCTCCACTAAGCAAAGAGCTTTTCTTGATGACAAGTCAGTCAGAAGAGAAGCTGGAGATACATGCATCCAACAGGCAAGAAGAAAATGAAAAAAAGGACTTTAAATTAATCAGGTCAGCCCCATTTCTTCTGGGAATAAGAGAGTCAAGTAGATAAAATGATGGGTATCTTCTCTCTAGGCTTCGAAAACTGGAGAATCTTTTTACATGAGTTGTCAGGACATATTAAAGAAGAAAGAGTGAGTATACTGTTACTGTCCATCACTCTTCTCTTCAGACATAAGCTCTAAATGAAAGACTCCATAGCATATTCTGGTATGTCTTATAAAAACTCATGAACCTTTCAGGATGGTATGGGTTGAGTCAAGATGGAGGAACTAGATGTGAAGCTAGAGGGTATGAAATAATGGTGAGAGTCTCTTGTAAAAACTCCCCCACCCAGGAGAAACTTCCTCCTTATCCTACCTTAAGATTTTTGCCAAGTATCAAGGAACCAAGTAATTTCTCAAACTCTCAGAGATAAACTACACAGCTATTTCCTCTGTGATAACCTGAGTGTGTGTGTGTGTATGTGTGTGTGTGTGTGTGTGTGTGTGTGTGTTTGTGTTATTTATCAAAATGAAAATGAAAACCAAGATAAACTTCCTATGAAACCTCTGGAGAAGCTTGACCTTTGGCATGTTGCCAAGTTCCATTTGCCCAAACTGCTTGTTTGAAATGGAAAGTGGATATAAGGAGATTATGAGACACAGGCAGATAGACCAGTGGAATAGAATTGAAGACCCAGAAATGAACCCACACACATATAGTCACTTGATTTTTTGAGAAAGGAGCCAAAAACATTCAATGGAAAAAAGATAGCATTTTCAGCAAATGGTGCTGGTTCAACTGGAGGTCAGCATGTAGAAGAATGCAAATTGACCCATTCTTATCACCCTGTACAAAGCTTAAGTCCAAGTGGATCAAGGACCTCCACATCAAACCAGAAACACATCAAACTAATAGAAGAAAAAGTGGGAAAAGAATCTCGAACACATGGGCACTGGAGAAAATTTCCTGAACAAAACACCAATGGCTTATGCTCTAAGATCAAGAATTGACAAATGGGATCTCATAAAACTGTAAAGCTTCTGTAAGGCAAAGGACACTGTTGTTAGGACAAAACGACAACCAACAGATTGGGAAAAGATCTTTACCAATCCTACAACTGATAGAGGGCTTATATCCAAAATATACAAAGAACTCAAGAAGTTAGACTGCAGGGAGACAAATAACCCTATTAAAAATGGGGTTCAGAGCTAAACAAAGAATTCACAACTGAGGAATGTCGAATGTCTGAGAAGCACCTAAAGAAATGTTCAACATCTTTAGTCATAAGGGAAATGCAAATCAAAACAACCCTGAGATTCCACACCAGTCAGAATGGCTAGGATCAAAAAGTCCAGCGATAGCAGATGCTGGCAAGGATGTGGAGAAAGAGGAACACACCTCTATTTTTGGTGGGATTGCAGACTGATACAACCATTCTGGAAATCAGTCTGGAGGTTCTTCAGAAAATTGGACATTGAACTGCCTGAGGACCCAGCTATACCTCTCTTGGGCATATACCCAAAAGATGCTCCAACATATAACAAAGACACATTCTCCACTATGTCTATAGCAGCCTTATTTATACACAGAAGCTGAAAGAACCCAGATGTCTTCAACAGAGGAATGGATACAGAAATGTGTACATCTATACAATGGAATATTTACTCAGCTATCAAAACAAATAAACTATGAAATTCATAGGCAAATGGATGGAACTGGAAAATATGTCCTGAGTGAGGTAAACCAATTACAGAAAAACACACATGGTATGCACTCATTGATAAGTGGATATTAGCCCAAATGCTCGAATTACCCTAAATGCACAGAACACATGAAACTCAAAAAGGATGACCAAAATGCGGATGCTTCACTCCTTCTTTAAAAGGGGAACAAGAATACCCTTAGCAGGGGATAGGGAGGCAAAGTTTAGAAGAGAGGCTGAAGAAACGCCCATTCAGAGCCTGCCCCCACATGTGGCCCATACATATACAGCCACCAAACTAGATAAGATGGATGAAGCAAAGAAGCACAGGCTGACAGGAACTGGATGTAGATCCCCCCCCCACCAATCTTTATTAAATTGGGTATTTCTTATTTACATTTCAAATGTTATTCTGTTAACCAGTGTTAGCTCTGGTTTAGGATTTATATGTAAGATATTACTTGGTGCATAATTTTCTCACTGGTATGGCAAAATAATTGAAGAGAAGCAAAATAAGGAAGGTCAATTTATATCAGTTGATGGTTGAAGGGTACAGGGCATTAAAACAGCAACAGTATGATGACAGTAAGCATGTAATGTTTGCTCACTTCTTAGCAGATACAGAAGAAGAGAGACTGCAGCCGGAAGCAGGACTATGCTCTTATTCTCAAGACCTGGCTCCCAGGGACCTATTTCCTCCAGCTACATTTCACCTCTTAAAGGTTCCAGTGCCTCCTAAAGGACAACTACCATCTAAGTACCATAAATGATACTAACGGAAAGTATTCATACAAATGAGCTTGGGGGGGGGTGTCCACACCATGACATTTTTCTTTTACTTTTTTAGATCAATTGTATGTTCACAGGAAGGTTAGTGAGCTGGAAAGATATCAAAAGAGGTTACAGGGCACTTGGGTTTGGATGTCTCTTGCATTTCTAGCTATGATACGTGGAACAATCTATTCATTTTCCTTTACATTTCAGTTGCCTCATCCTTAAAAACAGAAGCCTGTGAATATCTGAGATCTCATCGCATTCATGACTTAGATTCAGTCTATTAAAGTCACTGGATGAACTAAGTGCATGACCTATTAGGTATAAACAGCTCTGATAACGTGTCTGTACAAGCACACTTACAACTCAGTAGGTAAGAATAAGTGTGCCCATTTTATAGATGAGTAAACTTGAGCTCTTAAGCATTGAGCAATTTTCTCAGGGTAGATGGGAGTTGGGATTAAAATTTGCTCCAAAGGTAACTCTTCAAGGCACTAACACCCATATAAGTAACATTTGTGCTACTTAAAATTTCATGACCATGCCATATATCTGAGCTCTGGGAAGCCCTATGACCAACTACTTTTAAGACCTGTCTTCAGATGAATAAGTTGCAGCTTCTGGATGTGAAGTTGCCAATGCCATAGAGGTCATGGGATTCAGGGCTGTAATAGCTCCAGGTGGCTCTTGGGCTGAATGCTCTAAGGCTGCCCATTTTCTTTGAGGCAGCCCACACTTGGCCACTTCTACCCCAGCATGTTGTTCTTCAGATAAATGCCAATCACTGGGGCTACTTCTGACTCAAACAGACAATTCCACTCATTTCCTGGGATGGAGATTTCCAAAATAACTCCTTTCCTTTGACACAGTCCTATCTTCATTCAGCAGTATTTACTGCCTCTTTGATTACATCCATTAGCTATTCAGACACAGCTGCCCTTCAGAAAGGAACATGCCCGGGAGAGCCACACATCGAGCTGGGAAATGAATTGAAGCCAAACCAGGGAGATCTAACACAACCAACAGTGGTGGCTGTAAGCAATGAATGACTGAGAGGCATGGGGCCTTATTTTGGTGGTGGGGAAATTAAACCAGAGGAAAGAAATCATAGTTTAAATTCAAGCACTGGTGGATCCAAAATAGGAAGAGCCTTCTGGCTCACAAGTTAAGTGCTTTTTAATTGAATCACCTAAGGTTTTCATCAATAGGAGGTACAATTCCTTGTGATATAGGAGGTGACTGGAGAAGGAATCCACCTAATTCTTCCTTTCCAAATAGGGATATACAACTCATAAGGCTCTCAAGCACTGGGTCTAGTTCGAATTCATAACCATACCATGGGAGATTTTGTGTTTTATTTTGTTGAGGGCACTTAAGGATACATAATAGCAAAGATTTCTCTATTGTTCATAACTTAGCAGTGATCACAGTTGGCTGTGCTTCTATTCCCAGGTTATGGCTGGTTGTCATGTGTGAATTTCGTTCCCTCAAAAGATCAAATCAGTTCTAGCCTCTGTACATCTATGGTGTTATATAGAAATACAATCTTTCCAGCAAATCCAGATAAGGTTATTAGAGTAGAAGCTCAATGCAACATGTCTGGTGTTCTTATAGAGAAGGAAAGTGCGACATATAGGCACACACACACACACACACACACACACACACATCCACAAACATACACGGGAGCATGGAATGAAAAATGGAGGAAGGAATAAGATAGAGGCAAGCCTGGAAATACCAGAAGCTGCCAGTCAGCCATTGGAATTCAGAAAAGTAGCATGAAATAGGTACTACCCCATCAGTCCTGGGAAAAAGGCAGTCCTGTAGACAACATCTCTTCCTCCATCATTGAAAACCATTTTAAATTATTTATCACTCACTTATTTACTTTTATATTTTTTATTGAAAATAGAACTTTTTTCCTCACAAAATATCCTGATCATGGTTTCTCTTCCTGCTACTTCTCCCAGTTCCTTTCTACTCCCACCCCTTCCCCACTGGACCCACTCCATCATTATCTCATTAGAAAACAAATAAACATCTATAGGCCATAAAATTAAATTAAAAAGTAACACCAAATTGAAAAAAAAAAAAAACAAGGAAAAAGGTTCAGGAGAAGGCACAGAGAACAGACCCACCTGTTTGCATACTCAGGAATCCCATAAAACAGTAAACTGGAAGCCATAATATATATGTCTATTCAGTGTATTCTTTATAGGGTACGCTGAGTTATGAGGGGAGGGATTTGATGGAGACATTCCAGTCAGGACTGAGTGCTCCAAAGTATACACAATATCTTAATCTTTGTCTTCTAGCTTGGCAAACTGGTTCCATTGTGTGTAGCATTTTGTTAAGACATCTGCAGAGACTCATTCATATACTGGCTTCATTGCAGAGGTGGAGATTGGGGCAAAACCGAAGCACATGTTATCTTCCAAATCTGCCTATACCCAACTCATCCAGAAAACAGTGTAGTGGACAGGTTTTTCTCATATAAAGAGTGTCTTCTCTGGGAGGGACAACCCAATCAGGAGCAAGATTCGGGGTCATAGTTCAATCTACCACACCACTGTCATGAATACAGACAGGTGGTTACTGAAGTTTCTGGCTCTGATGCACTATGGTAACAGCTGCATCCCATAAAACACGTAACCATCAGAACTATGTGTGAACTCATATTTTCACCCTCAATCCTGGGCTATTTCTGTTTGAATCTCAAGGATTTCTAAGGGTAACCACCCCTGCTGACTAATACTTGTGTTGTTCTAGAAAGTGCTAAGGCAATGCCCTTCTTATCAGAACCTTGATGACGGAGCAGAAAAATGTTGTCTTCCTAGTTAAGGAAGCATTTTAATCCACATCATTATCAACAGACAGTCCTCTTTGAAAATGGATAAATTCTCAAGATATAAAATGAACTTTTCTCATTGTGAAAATATATGAACTCCAGGCATTAAACAGTTTTAGTTTTGATTAATGTGGGGAAGACCTTAATTACGAGCCTTATATGCCGCCAGCTCTACTTCCTGAGTACAACTCTGTAAGACCCAAGGGTTATGATGCTAGGCCAAGCCTTTTATAAGCATGGTTTGAGTTACAGAGCTTGAGGAAGTTTAAGGGAAGGAATTGGCTCCTAAGACCACCAACTATTCCTGTTTGTCTGATACTGAGGGATTTCTGAGGGCATAAGACAAGCCTCTGAGAGTCACCCTCCAGCCTCAATCCCTTTACTGACTCCAAATCTAAAATGTTTACATGCGGAGCTCAAAAGGAAAGGAAGCATGATGTAGAATCAAAGATTCACACTGGACCAAATGATCATCATGTAAGTTTAATGTGAAGTAAAACAACTGACCTGACTGGCCTACCTCTGAAAAGTTCTCAGAGAATGTTGGGAGACCCTGCTATTAAGGTCATATAATCCAGATAAGCTCTCAAAGCATGACCCAAAATGAAAGACTCCCTTTCTCAGTGGGACTCTCTCTTCTCTACTTGACCTTATCTGGAGAATGTCTCTAGTCACAAGTGCCTGACCTTATCTAGAGATGGCCCTGCAATCAATCTATGATTGACACAAAAGTTTAGCTCATCCCTTCCTACCCATAACCACCAAAACCCTCTGAAACCCCTACCCACTTCCCAAAGTCCATATAGCCCTTATTCATCCCAAACAAAGTTGATCTGTCTCACTGAAGCTGATTCAGGAAGTCATTTTGTCATACTCACAGCCTTCTGAACACTCTTGCCATTCCCATGCTCATCACTGCTCCCCTCACACTCATGGGGCAGTGGCCAAAAAACTTGGAAGAAGGGGCAACCCACAAGAAAGTAGGACCTTCCACTTGGAAACTGGGACAATATTGAGAAAATCAGGAGATTCTGTTTTACCTACTAATGTCTCCTTTTACAATGAAAGAAAATGAATCCTAGAGGGAAGGGAATTCTCCAAGTTCTCCAAGGTCACCAGTGAAATCAATGTTGAACTGGCAGCACTTGGAGGTTTCTTGCCTCCCAGCGTTGTGTTTTTGTGAAGTTAAACACAGAATTTTATCTATCATAAGTGTCTATTTATTTACACTGTTCAAGCAGGCTTTCAAATTTACTTTGAACGGCTTGAATAAACTGAGAAATGTCCTGCAAAATGAGAGAACATGAAGGTCCTTTTTCTAAAAGCAGCTTGCTGAAGCAACAAAAAAAGCACAACCCTTCTCTGAGCATCAGAGTGTATCTTCTCTAAT